>NC_053498.1:114867564-115115064 GCF_905171775.1 Rana temporaria | reverse complement strand
AACATCCAGTCAAAATCCAAAAAAGTACCCACATGACTTCAGAAAACGAGTGGGGGTGGGAATTAAAAAAGAATGCCTGTCTCCAGGCTAGTGCATGAGATATGTAAATAACCTGTCACTCACAGTAAGGGGGCAGAACGGACTAAGGTTTTTCTCTGTAAGCTGGATTAACTCTGTGGCAAGACTGGGCACAGATGATAGGAAATCTTATACTGTACATTGTGACATCAAAAAAATAAATACAACATTTCGGGTTTACATCCACTTTAAAGTATTCTGAATCTGAATACCTCTTTTGGGTAGTGAGCCTCACCTGTTTTTACACTGCAATTTTTTTATATGCCTGCTAAACGCATTTGAGGTGCCAATAAGTATAACTATTAAGGTGCTATTAAGAATTAGTGGCACCACAAGCGGGGTGCGCATTTTGGTATATTCTTCACGTGTTTCCTGGAAAGAGCATATAAATGTGTGTCCCTGGGATCGCAAAGGTGTGAATGGGGTCTTAACTGCTTGCCGACCGCCCACCGTAGTTTTACAGTGGCAGGTCGGCTCGGCTGCGCAAAATCAAGTAATATTATGTGATTTTGCATTTCAGACACTAGGCTCGCCCCTGATGCCGACGTGCGTGCCTGTCTGGCGCGATCACCGCCGGGCACCCGCGATCGCTTGTTACAGAATGAGAACCGGGAGCTGTGTGTGTAATTTGATCACCTCTGCATTTTTTTTGCGCTATAAACAAAAAAAATATTTTGAAAAAAAAATGTTTTACTTTCTGCTATAAAACATATCCGATAAAAAAAAACTTTATCAATTTAGGCTAATTTGTATTCTGCTACATATTTTTGGTAAAAAAAATCCAATAAGCATAGATGCAAAAGTTATTGCGTCTACAAACTATGGGATAGATTTAGGGACTTTTTTATTTTTTTTACTAGTAATGGCGGCGATCAGCAAATTTTTTGCGGGATTGCGGCATTGCAGCGGACAAATTAGACACTAAGACACTTTTTAGGACCAGTGACACCAATACAGTGATCAGTGCTAAAAAAAAAATAAAAAATCACTGACACTGTATAAATGACACTAGCAGAAAAGGAGTTAATCAAAGAGTTAAATGTGTTCCCTGGGTGTGCTTTCTAACTGTGTGGGGGATGCTGACACTAGACAAAAAGAGAGAGATCGGTGTTCCTTATTAGTAGGAATCACGGATCTCTCTCTTCCTCCGTGACATAGGCAGACTGCTCTTCTGTCATTCCCCCGAACGATCATGGGTGGTTTGGCTGATTGGCTCCCCTGTGTCCAATCACAGTGGGAGCAGGTCTCCGTTCCAGGAGAATGCTCGTAATCCAAAGTGCTTGCATATCAAAGCGAGTTTCCCCATTGAAGTCAATGGAAACTAAAATAATTTGTTCCACATTGACTTCAATGGCATGCAATACCGCATGCGGCCAGAGGTGGGGGGCGCCGGAGAGCCTCGGAAAGGACCGAGGACTCCTCGGCTGACCTTGGCAAACCTCGGAAAGACTCCGTTACCGAGATTTGCCGAGGTCAGCCAAGCTGTCTTCGGGGGGCTTTCTGTATATTTCTGAAAGGCGACAATCTGCGCCGTTCAGCTCTGCTCAGCTCCCCCCCCCCCCACACACCTCAGGCCAAACGCGGTACTTTAGCCTGAATCGTGCTCGTTTTGCGAGAAAACACTCGAAAAACGAGTAACGATTTTTAAAAATACAGTGCTCGTATTGTGAAACGCTCCTTAACCGCATTACTCGCAATCCGAGGTTCCACTGTATATTGTCATCTCTGTTTATTATTTCCTAATAAATTCGAGTTTTATAAATGGCTGCGTAAATGTCGCTTGACAATAAAAAATGCAACTACCATAATTTTGTTCTCCAGAGCCCCCGCTTTTAAAAAATACTTAAAGCATAGGTTTACCCTAAAAACATGTATGTAACATATATTACATTCTGCATAATTCCAACATTTACAGTATGCTGTTTGTTTTTGTTTTTTTGCTGTACATACCGTATTATTGCTATTTTCCACCCGGCTTCCGGGTGCTCACTCCCGCGGGAGTAGGCGTTCCTATGCAGAGGCGCAGTGTCATGTGGGACTTCGCCCAGATGATTGACGTCTTGAGAAAAAGGCGCGTCACGAGTTTCCAAAAGTAGTCGAACTGCGAGTCGGCTCTATACGCCGCTTGCGCAGTCAGCTCTACACGGCTCCTAGTCAGTAAGCAGGCGCCGTATAGAGCCGACTCGCAGTTTGGCTACTTTCGTAAACTCGTGACGCTCCTTATCCGCCGGGGGGAAGTCAATCATCTGGGCGAAGTCCCACATGACATTGCACCTCTGCATAGGAACGCCTACTCCCGCAAGAGTGAGCACCCGGAAGTCGGGTGGAAAATAGCAATAATACCGTATGTACAGCAAAAAAACAAAAACAAACAGCATACTGTAAATGTTGGAAGTATGCAGAATGTAATATATGTTACATACATGTTTTTAGGGTGAACCTCCGCTTTAATGTTTGTGGATTTCCTAGCAACAAAAGCTGATTTTAACATGTATTTAAAAAAATAAATTGCCTCTGTAGGTAAATTGCTGAGCATGCTTTAATATGCATTACATTTTTTAACATGCATTAGCACATACTTTATATGTGCTGTGGTACAACATTTATTTTTACTTGCATCCCAACACATAAATACAGTTTAAAAAATCCATATAAACAATATAATGTACAGATGTGAATGCTCTGCTCTGTGTTTAAAAAAGAAAAAAAAAGTTACACAATGTGCATCAATAGTTAGAAAAAAAAATACAACAAAAGCCTTTGTCCTTATGAATATTGTGCATATTTACATAGTGTTACATAGTATTTAAACAACTGAACCTAATATCTGAATTGTGGTATATACACAAACCGGAGTAGACCTTATAAAGTTCCTACTTTCAGGGTATCAATGCAAATTACTACAACATAACCATTGTTAGGAAAGTGTAAAAATTTAGTGTAATAAATATATATATATAAGTACCTGTAATAAATAAATAAAAGATATACCTGATCGTGCAGTAACAGTATTAGTTTCCTGTGTACATGTGAGCAGAAACTTCTCTAAGCATGCTGCAAGCCCAGGACCTAGGAGACTGCTGTTGCTTAGCAACAGGTAAACAATATAGAAGCGTGGTGCTGCATTACAAAGTACACCCCTCCCTCAATTGTAACTGCATTCCCTTTCCAGACACACCTTCTTCTGAATACATCAATGCAAAGCATGAGAGAACATGTGCCTCAGAGCTGTATTGTGGTTAGCCTTTGTATCTATACACATGTACAGTATATTATGAAGATCATTGCACCAGGGCAGAGGCGTAACTAGAAACTTCAGGGCCCCGGTGCAAGAAATCATGAGGGCCCCCCCCCCAAAAAAAAGCATGATTTTGATACTTTGTTGTACAGTGTAAAAAAAAATGAAGTAAAACATTTATTGATCATTGGTGGAGAGCACACAGATTTACCAGCCTAACTAGTGTACTGACCATGCTGTGCGCTCCTGCCTAGTGTGGTGAGTTTTTAATAGGAAAGCAGAGGGACTGGCCATATCACTAGGGATTTCACATAAATGAAGCAATACATTTGTTGCTGATCCTATGAAGCAATCATAGGATCAATTAAATCTGACCTGGGGAATGGGATCAGTAACAGTGCTGGTAGGGAGGAGGAATGGGACCAGTGGAAGTGCTAGTGTTGAGGAGGGGTGGCAGCAATGGTACTTGAGGGGTGGTGGCTGCGATGGCAGTGGTTGTGCTATCCGCTCCCACCACCACCTGTGCCTCTTACTGATCCCATCCCCCCACCACTGATCTCATCCCTACCCCCCCCCCCAATCACCTCTGTTGTAGAAGTAATGGGGGGGGGGATAGGGATAAGATTAGTGGTGGGGGGGATGGGATCAGTAAGGAGGCACAGGTGGTGGTGGGAGAGGATGGCACCACCACCCTCAAGTACCACCACAGCCACCCCCCCCTTTTAAGTACCACTTCTGCCACCACCCCTCAATCAAGTACCAGCGGCGGTGCCATCCTCTCCCACCACCACCTGTGCCTCTTACTGATCCCATCCCCCCACCACTGATCTCATCCCCATCCCCCCCATCCCCTCTGTTGTAGAAGTAATGGGGGGGGATAGGGATGAGATCAGTGGTGGGGGGATGGGATCAGTAAGAGGCACAGTGGTGGAGGTTGGCATCGATTGACTTACCGTCAAATTACAGTTACAGACCCCCCAGCAGTACATACCCCCCTCAGTTACAGACATCCCCTCAGTTACAGACCCCCGCAGCAGTATAGACCCCCTCCCCCTCAGTTACAGACACCCCAGCAGTACATACCCCCCTCAGTTACAGACATCCCCTCAGTTACAGACCCCCGCAGCAGTACAGCCCCCCTCAATACAGACACCCCCCATCAGTTACAGACCCCCCTCAGTTACAGACACCCCCCTCAGTTACAGACACCCCCCTCAGTTACAGACACCCCCTCAGTTACACACACCACAGCAGTACAGCCCCCCTCAATACAGACACCCCCCATCAGTTACAGACCCCCCTCAGTTACAGACACCCCCCTCAGTTACAGACACCCCCTCAGTTACAGACACCACAGCAGTACAGACCCCCCTCAATACAGACACCCCCCCCCTCAGTTACAGACACCCCCCTCAGTTACAGACACCCCCCTCAGTTACAGACTCCCCCTTAGTACAGACACCCCCTCATTACAGACACCCCCTCGTTACAGACACCCCCTTAGTACAGCCCCCCCTTCGTTACAGACACCCCCCTCAGTTACAGACACCCCCCTCAGTTACAGACTCCCCCTTAGTACAGACACCCCCTCATTACAGACACCCCCTCGTTACAGACACCCCCTTAGTACAGCCCCCCCTTCGTTACAGACACCCCCTCAGTTACAGACCCCCCCTTGATGCAAACCTCCCCTAGTGCAGACCCCAGTAGTACAGACGCTGTAGTAGTACAAACTCACAGACCTCAGAACAGAGCAGCTGATACACACAGCGGTGTGTCCCTCGAGCGCGGGCTCCTCCTCCTCTGTGGATGTAAACAGAGGAGGGGGCGGCAAGGTTCCTTCCCGCTCCGCTGAGGGACACAGCCGCGGCACGAGCACCCTGGATAATACAAACAGTCAGCGGACATCTCCCGCTGTCTCTTGGAGCTCAGTGTGAAAAGCTACACCGGCATGTGAGAAAGGTCCCGCCCACCTCCTAGATCAGCTCATGTACGTCTATCACACAAGCTGATCTAGGAGGAGGGCGGGACCTTTCTCACATGCCGGCCAATCTTTTCACACACTGAGTTCAAACTCAGAGACAAACAGCGGAGATGCCCGCGGACTGTGTCACTCATGCGGGCGGGTGGCGGGCCCCCCGAACTTGGCAGAACTACAGGGCCCAGTCGCGGCTGCGACTGCTGCGACCATGAAAATTCCGCCACTGCACCAGGGGGAGTAATAAGCAGGGAATGAATTCCTATTATGTGGAAAATTACTGCACAATGCGACATATCATACTCTCACCAAAAAAACTCAAGAGCACTTCAACATCAACACTCTGGGCCAGATCCTCAAAAGGGATACGCCGGCGTAACTGCTGTTACGCCGTCGTATCCCTGTTTCTTTCTATGGAACTGATCCACAGAATCAGTTTTCCATAGTTAGGCAGAAGATCCGACATGTGTAAGGGACTTACACTGCCGGATCTTAGGATGCAGTACCGCATCCGCCGCTGGGGGCATTTCGTGTCGAAATTCCGCCTCGGGTATGCAAATTAGCACTTACGGAGATCCACGAAGATTTTCAGCTTCGTTTTTTCTCCGTAAGTTTTAGTTTGCAAACGCAAAATTAGGGCTGCTTTTACAAAGTGTAAACTGTTTACACCATGTAAAAGCAGACCCTTCTGTCCAACGAAGCGATTTTTTTTTTGTTTTGAATTTTTTTTTTGCGCCGTACCTTTTTTTTTCCCGACGCAACTTTATTGACCCGTCGCAATCCACAAAGCTCGGCGTAACGTAATTTCGCGCTATGCACGTCGGGAAAATGACGTCACGAGCATGCGCAGTACGGCCGGCGCGGGAGCGCGCCTAATTTAAATGGGAATCGCCCCCATGAAAAGAGGAACGCCTTGCGCCGGCGGAATTTAAATTACACAGCCAAAAATTTCTAGGTAAGTGCTTTGTGGATCGGGCACTTAGGTAGAAATTTTAAGGCACTGTAACTTAAATGGGAAAAATTAAGTTACGCCGGATCTTTGTGGATTACCCCCTCTGTACCCCCAGGGAGAAGAAATGTGATCCCCCAAACCAAGATAGGGCAGAGAGACTGAAAAATTGCCTTATACACACGATCGGATATCTAATGGAATATAATCCGATGTATTTTTTCGTCGGATATCCGATGAAGCTGACTTATCAGTCTTGCCTACACACCATCAGTCAAAAATCCGACCGTGCCAAAACGCGGTGACGTAAAACACTCAGGCCGCGTACACACGATCGGTTAAACCGATGAGAACGGTCTGATGGATCGTTTTCATCTGTCCAAACCGATCGTGTGTGGGCGCCATCGGTGATTTATCCATTGGTTAAAAAAAAGCCAACTTGTTTTAAATTTTACCAATGGATTCCTAACTGATAGAAACAAACTGATCGTTAGTAGGCACGACCATCGGTTAAAAATCCACGCATGTTTAGAATCAAGTCGACGCATGCTTGGAAGCATTGAACTTTTTTTTTTTCAGCACGTCGTTGTGTTTTATGTCATCGCGTTCTGACACAATCGTTTTTTTAACTGATGGTGTGTAGGCACGACTGACCATCAGTCAGCTTCATCGGTTAACCGATGAAAACGGTCCATCAGACCGTTTTCATCGGATGGACCGATCGTGTGTACAGGGCATAAGACGTGCTGAGAAAAATTAAGTTCAATACTTCCGAGCATGCGTCGACTTGATTCTAAGCATGCATGGATTTTTGACCGATGGAGTTCCACACAGACGACCGTTTTTTTTTTTTTTCTATCGTTTTTTATCCATAGGAAAATTTTAAAACATGTTCTATTTTTTTTCACTAATGGAAAACAAACCAATGGGGCTCACACACGATCGGTTTGACCAATGAAAACAGTCCATCAGTCTGTTTTCATCAGACAAACCGATCGTGTGTACAGGGCTTAAGAGGTCATTCACACTGCATTTCGAATAAGCTGCAATGTGCAAAAAATACTGTGGGTTCTGTTTGCATTTTACCTAAACGCATTGTACACTGTGCATTGTGCTGTGACGCATTGTGGCACACATGCTTTTTAACCACTTGCCCACTGGGCACTTAAACCCCTTTGCTAACCAGACCAATTTTCAGCTTTCGATGCTCTCATATTTTTTCACACAAATAGAGCTTTCTTTTGGTGGTATTTAATCACCACTAGTTTTTTGTTTTTTTTGCACTATAAATAAAAATAAAACCGAAAATGTCATAAAAAAATAATACATTTCCTTTTGTTTCTGTTACAAAATTTAGCAAATTAGTAATTTTTCTTCATAAATGATAGCCAAGATTTATACTGCTACATACCTTTGGTAAAAACGAACGTGTGGGCAACGTCGTTTTAATGATGAAGTTGGAAAAAACGAAGTTTTTTCTAGATGCTGAAAAACGTTGTTTTTTTAATGCCGAAAAATGATCGTGTGTACGCGGCAGTATGCCCCGTACACACCATCACTTAATGTGATGAAAAAAAACGACATTTTCTGTGAAGTAAAAAATGACCTTTTTGAAACTTCAATTTTCAAAGACGAAGTTGCCAACACACCATCATTTTTCTCACAATGTTCTAGCAAAGCGAGGTTACATTCCACCACGTTTTTCCATTGAAGCTCGCTTCATAACTAGCTTCTGGGCATGCGCGGGTGTAAAAACGTCTTTTTAAATGACGTTTTTTGCTACACACGGTCAATTTCTGTGAAGTAAAAAACGACACATAAAATTGAAGCATGCTTCAATTTTTTTTGGTCGTTTTTACAAGACATAAAACAACGTTTTCCCCCACACATGGTCAATTAAAGTGACGTTTTTAAAAACGTCGTTTTTTTTTCATCACATAAAGTGATGGTGTGTACGGGGCATAATGCCGCATACACACCATCACTTTATGTGATGAAAAAAAACGACACTTTCTGTGAAGTAAAAAATGACGTTTTTGAAACTTCAATTTTCAAAGACGAAGTTGCATACACACCATAGTTTTTCTCACAATGTTCTTGCAAAGTGAGGTTACGTTCCACCACGTTTTCCCATTGAAGCTTGCTTCATAAGTAGCTTCTGGGCATGCGTGGATGAAAAAACGTCTTAGAAAACGACGTTTTTTGCTACACACGGTCAATTTCTGTGAAGTAAAAAGTGCACTTTTGAAAAACGACACATAAAATTGAAGCATGCTTCAATTTTTTTTGGTCGTTTTTTACAAGACATAAAACGACGTTTTCCCCCACACACAGTCAATTAAAGTGACGTTTTTAAAAACGTAATTTTTTTTCATCACATAAAGTGATGGTGTGTACGCGGCATTAGGGTTACAAGAAGTGTTAGTTTGCGGGGGAACCAAACGCTATGGTGCAATTCTCAGATCCTGGATGTCTGCTCTTGAAAGCAACCAGTGCTGAGCCCCCGCAGCTGAAACCTAATGTTTCAAATGATCTTGAGCATTGTGCTCCTCTAAAGAAGAGCTTTGTTTTTGCAATTTTAAAAAATTATTTTAGCAAGTTTTTTTGTTTTGCTATAAAATCTGTAGCAATCGTAGCTTAACGTCATGCTGGCTAGGCTAAAAAAAAAGACTGTTCACTTCAGAGGTGTATTTCTAGGAAGTCCTTGAAGTATTTCACAGTGACATTCCATCTCCTCTAGGGGCATGCATAAGAAATAAACCTGTTCTGTACAGACAACAGATTATATTGCCCTTAACCTGCATCCTGATTGATGGCTCATAAGACTGGCAGACTATAAAGAGGTTGGTTTGATTTAATACACAGGTGCCAAGCTTCTGCTGAATACCTAGAGTGCAGGCAGGTGCTTTCCGTCACAGTGATTTGCTTGAGATAGCAGTAAATGAGAAAAAAAAAAGAACATTAACATGCTCAGCAAGTTTGTGTTTTGAATTTCTAAAAGGTACAATGGAAAATGTAGTCCAATCTTTAGCAGTTCGTGATTTGTACTGAATTTCAATCAATGCATAAGGACTTCAATTACTACTACTACTACTACTACTAATATTAAACTGTTGGAAATGAAAGGTGACAGAGGATGCTACAAAGCCCCTGTGGTTTTAGTGTAAAAATCATAATAATTACCGTATATACTTGAGTATAAGCCAACTTTTTCAGCACATTTTTTTTGCTGAAAAAGCCCCCCTCAGCTTATATGTGAGCCTCCCGTGTTGTTAACTGTAGTCAGTGGCCGTTGCCGGGTGTACTGTGCATGTGCGAGCACGTCCACGAAAACGTCTTACTTGGTGTGTGATGGGGGATTATCGTGCGTTAAACGAAAGACACGCTCGCTCTCCTTGGAGAAGTTGGAACTTTTGACAGAACACCTGCAACAAGGTACATGAGTACAGCATGCAACAAGGTACATGAGGCTGCAGATGGACACTGATGACAGGTGGGCACAGTGAGGCTGCAAATGGTCACAGTGAAGCAGAAGATGGGCACAGTGGGGCAGCAGATGGGCACAGTGAGGCTGCAAATGGGCATTGCTAAATGAATAAATACTGATGTGCTCGTATAAACTCATGTGCAATGTGAATCGTACATATACAATCAAGCAAAAAAACTGGTGAAGAAACTCTTAATATATGTGAGTAGATCATTAAAAAAGGCCTGATGATTGAATCAGTCAGTCGGCAGTGCTCCTTCCCTAATTGCCAAGCTCTCACTTCAATGTGATCAGGTTACAACAACCTCCAGCAGCGATTAGATGTTTCCAGTTTCATTCAGTCACATGCAAAAGAGGAGGAAAGAAACATAACGCAATATTGTACCATATAGATGTGGATAAAGGCTGCACTTAGTGCACTCACGTATCCTTGCTTATGTTATAGACAGGGTATGTTGCCGCTCAGTTTAAGTGGACTCCTCACTCGGGATAGGCATCCGATGGTCCGTCACTGTAGGCTCCTCCCCCACATGTATCGTCACTCGTCACGTGACTTAATCATTGCACATGAGTTAATACGAGCGCATCAGTATTTATTCATTTATCATTTGGTTTAGTTCACCGTTTTTTGATTGCTGCTGTATTATTTAGTTATTTTTTGTGTGGTTTCTTTGAGATTATTTGTTAGTAGCGCTGTAGTCCTTTTCACTAAACGGGCATTGCTGACCCTCTTTTCCACTTACAGTAGCTACTGCATTTCCCACCCTAGGCTTATACTCGAGTCAATATTTTTTACAATTTTTTTGTGGTAAAATTAGGTGCCTCAGCTTATACTCGATTATATAAGGTAATCAGCTTTACAAACCTATTGAGCTGTAAAACAATCCACGAGTCATCAAACACATTTTTATGTTACCTTGGAGTCTCACTTCAAGAATGTCAAACTGGTATTTTGGGGGCCACATGTAGCGTCAATATCTTCTGTGGCTCTTAGCTAGTTCAATATGTACAATTGACAAGAATAACATCCAAGTATAGTTTGTTTAACCACTTCAGCCCCGGAAAATGTGGCTGTTCAATGACCAGGCCATTTTTTGTGATACAGCACTGCATCCCTTTAACTGACAATTGTGCGGCCATGTGACGCTGGACCCAAACAAAATTGACTTCCTTTTTTTCCCTCTGCGGTTTTTATTTTTTGCGCTATAAACAAATGAAGAGTGTCAATTTTGAAAAAAACTGAATATCTTTTACTTTTTGCTATAAAAAAATATCCCATGTTTTAAAAAAATAAAATACAATTTTTCCTCAGTTTAGGCCGATATGTATTCTACATAAAAAAAAAAACCTACAATAAACGTATATTGATTGGCTTGCGCAAAAGTTATAGGGCCAGATTCAAAGACCTTTACCCTGGGGCAGCATATCAGAGATACGGTACGCCGCCGTATCTTACCTGGCGGAATTTCGAATCTAGGAAGATTTTGCGCCGTAAGTTACGGCGTCGTAGTGTATTTCTCGATGCGTATTTCAAATTGGGCGGGTAGGGGGCGTGATTCATTTAAATGAAGCGCGTCCCCTCGCCGTTTGAAATGCGCATGCTCCGTTTCAAAATTTCCCGCCGTGCTTTGCGCGAAATGACATCGCACCGACGTCATTTTTTGAACGTAGACGTGAGTTACGTCCTTTCCTATTCACGGATGACTTACGCAAAAAAAATAAAATCTAATTTCGATGCGGGAACGACGGCCATACTTTAACATGGCTGGTCTATCTATACGCCACAAAATAGCAGTAAGAGAATGCGACGGACGCGCGTACCTTCGTGGATCGCCGGAAAAAGCTAATTAGCATACCCGACACGGAAAACGACGCAAACTCCACCCAGCGGGCGCCAAAGTATTGCACCTACGTTCCGAAGGCCTACGAAGCCGTACGCCTGTCGGATCGAAGCCAAAAGCCGTCGTATCTTGGTTTGAGGATTCAAACTAAAGATACGACGCGCCAAATTTGAAAGTACGCCGGTGTATCAGTAGATACGCCGGCATACTTGCACTGTGAATCTGGCCCCTGGTGTCTACAAAATAGGGGATAGATTTATGTCATTTTTTTTTTGTAGTAGTAATGGCGGCGATCTGCGTTTTGTATCAGGACACTTGACACATTTTTGGTGCTATAAAAATGCACTGATTACTGTATAAATGTCACTAACAGGGAAAAGATTAAACACTAGGGGGCGATCAAGGGGTTAACTGTGTTCCCTCACTGTGTTCTAACTGTAGGGGGATGAGACTAACTAGTGAAAGAGAGAGATCGGTGTTCATACATTGTATGAACACACGATCAGACCCCTCTCCCCTAAAAGAACTGTGATCAGGTGTGTTTACACACACCTATCCCAGTTCTCGCTCTGTCACAAGCGATCACGGGTGCCCGGCGGTTATCGTGCCTGCCGGCACTCACAATGGCTCCAGCGGCGAGCCTCTAGTGGCCAAAAGGCGAAGCGACGCAAGGTGATTCGCCCAGCTGTGCCATTCTGCCGCAGCAAAACTGCGGCGTATGATCGGCAAGTGGTTAACCATTTGCCGCCAAATCACAGTACATTTAGTGCGATCGGGTGGCAGCTGCGGGCAAGGCGATGTACCTGTACATTGCAGCTAACTTCCTGGTTATTGGGTGCAAATGTGCGTGCCCCCTGCTGACCTGTGCTGTGATTAGCCACAGCACAAGTTTGTCAGCAGGTTATGGCCTATTACTTTGTCTATATACCTGCTGATCGGCTGTGGCCAATCACAGTACAGATCTCTGTGTTTGCAAACACAGACTCTGGCTGAATTTCTCCCTGCCACTGTGAACAGAAAGAAAGAGTAGAAACCCAGCCAGATCTTTTGCATGTAAAAAAATGTGCATTTATTATTTCTTGTTTCTTGGGCCTCTAAAGCCATGCAGGTCTCCTGAAGATCGGCCAGCGTATTTGTGTGCCCGCACATCCCGTACGGGCAAGCAGATACAATCTGATAGAAAGAGAGAGTGAACTACCACAGTGCTGTGGTAGTTCAATAAAAACTAAAAGCTGACTGGCGCAAAGCCTGCCAGACATTGTAGTTTTCCATTCGCAGAGCACTGTGAATGAGTGACGCAGCTGGGCGGGACTTTTTTTTTATTGTGACAGATACAGGGTGGGGGGGAAGCTAGCTGTCAGATCAGGGAATCGGGGGTGGGGGTGGGCTGACCAGTCCGTTTGTAACATGTTACATATGGGTGTAACATGTTACGAAAAGTGAACTTATTTTTAAGTAAAAGGAGCACACATACTCTTGCATACACTTGTTAGGCACACAGTTAACCCCTTGATTGCCCTCCTGATCACTTCTTTCACCCAGCCAGTGTCATTAGTACAGTGTCAGTGTACGGGATAGCTCCCAACTGTCCTTGATTTGGAGCAATGTCCCTCTGTCCCTCAATTGTCCCTCATTTTGGACTGATATAGTTGTATATAAAATTCACTTTTTATCTTTCAAAAAGTGTTTCCCAGTGCTAAACCTTTCATCCAATCTCTAAATTGCTGCATTTGTAAATTTTAAAAGCCAATATAACCATAATATAATAGTAGTGGTAAAAAAAAAAGCCCTTGTGGATTTATCTAACCTTTTTCCTTTAAGAGGGTGTGGCAGAGGGAGTATCCTACGCGACATATATTTGCCAGTAGGTGTCCCTCATTCCCATCTCAAAATGTTGGGAGGTATGGTGTACGGTACTATCACTGATCACTGTATTACTGTGTCAGATAGCGTCCCTCCCAACCAGTGTAAGTTAGAAACAGATTGGCCACTACACTTTCACAGTCACACTATGGGGTTTATTTACTAAAGCAGGAGAGTGTAAAGTCGGGCTCACTTCGGATTCACGTGCGTGTAAAGTCATACGTCTGGCGTAAAGTTATGCCCCATAAAGGAGGTGTAACTCAGCAGCATCCATGCAAAGGGCTGCAACAGGGAACACAAGCCGGCGTATTTTACGTAGTTTACATAGGACGTGAATATGACTAGGCGTAGGTTACATTCACGCCGTAGGCAGTGATCCGACGTATCTTAGGCAGTTGTTCCGACATGATTGTGAGCATGCGCACTGAGATGCGCCCACGGGACGGCGCATGTGCAGTTGGCGATTCGTATCTGTCTGGTGCTCGGCCCATCATTTGCATGGGGTCACGCCTCATTAGGATGGCTCACGCCCACTTCCACTTATGCCGACTTACGCCTTGGAAACCCAGCGCAGATTTGGGAGGAAGTGCTTTGTGAATTCAGTGCTTGCCGCGTCGGCGTAGCGTAAAGGAGATACACTACGGTGGCATAAATATGCGCCAGTGTCTGTGAATCCGGGCCATAATGTTTTAAAGATTTTAGATGATCTTCAGGCCTAAAACTATTTATGTTGCACAGCCTTTCCTTTGAAAAACAGCCATCCTGGGCACATGCACACTGTGGCCCCCTTCATTCCCATGGGAAAGCCATAGTCTGAGTGATCTCTTGAGGACATATTGAGTACTGATAGTACTAATTCTTCACAGAAATGAATAAGTCATGGTGGGCATGCCCAGTACGAAGCGGTCGTAATCTGTCCAAAACTTTAAAAAAATTGTATGCAAGACTCACACACTTCTCTTTAAATCTACAATGCACAATGCACATCCTGTAGAAGAATAGTTTACTGGTAAGAAATAGAATTTTGGTACTCCTTGAAAAAGAAAATTATAATCAATATTTTAATACATGTTACATGAACAGTAGGCTAGCGAGATGACACTAAACTCTGGGTGCATTACAACATCTATGAAGAGCAATTAGCTTGACAATTGCCTTATTGATGTACAATATGAATTATTCAGACAGACACAGCAGGGATTGCTACCCATTGTACATTACAAAGTTGTGTCCATTTCTAGAGTTGATTAACTTGCTGTTAAATTAACATTTTCTGAAGTCTGAAGATGTGTGTCATTGTTAAAGTTTCAAATACAGTATGTAATGAACTGCCAAGTGCAATCATCTTCCTGGTGTAATACTGTGCTCTAAAATGGTCTTAGAAAAGTTTATCACTAACGTTACTGTAGATAGTATAGCCTTTTACTAATCTGTGCCAAAGTAACCAAAAATAAAAATATATTTTTGGCTTAATAAAGAAAAACATATTATTTTGGTGTGGGCAAAACTAATCAATCTCTCTCTCTCTCTCTCTCTCACCCACACACACATACATACATACATACATACCGTATATACCCGAGTATAAGCCACATTTTTCATCACTTTTTTGTGCTGAAACAGCCCCCCTCTGCTTATACTCGAGTCTCCCACTGTGTCATGCAGTCAGTCAGCGTCCATCCAGTGTAGCATAACCCTGCCTTGTCTTCGTCTTTGATAGGCAGAACACTGAATCACTTCTGGGAAACTGAATCACGGACGAGGACAAGGAGGAGGCGGGGCTTTGTTACACTGGATGGCTGCCGACTGAAGTTAAGACTGCAGGACACAGCAGGAGATCAGGCACGTGAGGCATGCAGATGGGCACAGTGAGGCTGCAGATGGGCACAGTGAGGCTGCAGATGGCCACAGTGAAGCTGCAAATGGCCACAGTGAAGCTGCAAATGGCCACAGTAAAGCTGCAAATGGCCACAGTGAAGCTGCAAATGAACATTGTTGACTCTCTTTTCCACTTACACTAGCTGCTGCATTTCCCACCCTAGGCCTATACTCGAGTCAATACGTTTTCCCATTTTTTTGTGGTAAAATGAGGTGCCTCGGCTTATATTCGGGTCGGCTTATTATGGCAAAGTGCACTCTGTGTTAGCTAAAAAGACAGCACAGTAATGGCATTGGCACAGTAAAGGTTTCTTTCGGGCACATAGAGGATGCAGATTTTTATTGTCCAAGTATTGTCATATTGTGCTCCTTAAAAACAACCACACGATCTTTTTCCAGAGCAGTCTGTATTTGGGGTTTTCTTTGTATCCCAAATAATTCCTCTTGCAGTTATGGCTGCAATCTTTCTTGGTCTAGCTGACCATGGCTTGGTATCAAGAGATCCCTGAATTTTTCATTTCTTAATAAGTGATTGAACACTACTGACTGGTAAATTTAAGGCTTTTAATATCTTTTTATATCCTTTTTTTAATAAAGTTTCATTATCCTGCTATGCAGGTCCTTTGACAGTTCTTTTCTGCTCCCCATGGCTCAGTATCTAGTCTGCTCAGTGTAGTCATGTGAAAGCTAACAAACTTATTGACAACTTATACACATACACTAATTGCAATTTAAAAAGCCACATATTGGCGAAATTAATCTTTAATCTTTAATTGCCATTTTAACGTGGAGATAAAAACTTTTGATCAGGGCAATTTGGGTGATTTATGACTATGATTTAAAAAGGAGACAAACAACTATGTGATAATAAATGGCTTCATATGATCACTATCCTTAAATAAAAGAGAGTTGTTTGGCATGATCTGTCATATTTCCAATCATAATGCTAAAATTTCACATTTTCTGCCAGGGTATGCAAACTTTTGAGCACAACTGTATATACACATATATACAGTACTGTGCAAACATGTTGGGAATGTGTAAATACATGCTGTAAAGGAAGACATGCTTTAAAAAATATAGATTTTAATTGTTTATTTTTATCAATTTACAAAATGCAAAAAAAGAGAGAGCGAACAGGAGAAAAATCCAAATCAGTGTTAGATTTGGTGTGAACTACCCTTTGGCTTCAAACTAGCATCAATTCTTATGCTAGCCGTATACCAGTAGAAAACATAATTTGAACACGTTTTCGATAAACACACGGTAGTGAGAGCAAATGATATAATGAGAGCATAGAATGCATTAAGATTAAAAACCTTTTGCCTTTACAATTTCTTTAAACATCTAGGATAATCAAAGTGTTAAAGGTGTGCCCAACCAGTGTTTTTGTGTTTACCACCACATCCCTGCTGACAGAACAGAGCTCTGCCTTCTTTACATATGTAGAGCTCTGTTCTGTGTGTCTCCTTGCTGATCAGCGGGTGTCATTGAACATCTATTGACTGGCACCCATTGATCGGCATGTGCTGTGTCTAATCACAGCACAGCCATGGTGCTGCCGAAGCATGCCCCCTACCCAGAAGTGTCGGATCACATACTAGGTACGTGATCCGGTACAGGAGAGCAGCTCTGCTGCCATACTCATACTTGAGGCAGTCAGCCAGCGGTTAACCAAATTATACCAAACAGGTGCCAATGATTAGGAATGAGCCCGCGGTTCTTACGTTTGACTCGAACATTGGGTGTTCGTTTGTTCTAAAACTAACCAAACATATGGGGCTTTCGCTGTAAATTCAATGTTCCATAATGCACTGCGAGATCGCAATGCATTGCTCTATGATAATTGGCCAAAGCATGCACCTGACCTGCATGCTTTTGGCCAAAGTCCCCATCAACATGGGGACAAGGTGCTTTGGGGGGACCTTGTACGGTTCAGGAGGGCGTTCCTACTTGATTGACAGTCTTCCCACAGGCTTCCGACGGTCGCATCCATCGCGTCACGATTTTCCGAAAGTAGCCGAACGTCGGTGCGCAGGCGCCGTATAGAGCCGCACCGACGTTCGGCTTCTTTCGGCTACTCATGACGCGATGGATGCGACCGTCAGAAGCCTGTCGGAAGACTGTCAATCAAATAGGAAGGCCCAGTCCCGAAGACCATACCCGGAAGCGGCGGAGAAGATCGCTCTCTAAAACGGTAAGTACAGCTTCGATTTTAAAAAAACTAGCCGATTCCCCTAGACAAAAAAGGCATCAATCTAAGGTTAAAAAAATGTTTTAGGGTGAACTCCCGCTTTAATGGATGATTTCTAGCACAGGCTCAGACATTGTGTACAGGTGTACGGTGTACGGGATTTACTAATGTAACCTGTACAACTGCATTGTAGATGTAATCCATCGGCTCTGATCTTGGGAGAATGCTGTTTACTAATCTGAACTTATTTTTTTGTATTAAAGTTATAAATTTAAGGAAGTCAAGTTGAAGGGGGAATCTTATTAATAATTGCAGTTCCACTTTATACTTGTTACAGTGTTTTTAATGGGATTGTCAGCAATGTTTAAATCAGCAGTTACCCTTTCTAAAGCACTGGTCAAAGTAAAGTAATTAGTTAGAGATTATGTCCTTAATACATTATGCAAATATTATCTGTGGGATGCAAGAGTATGTTAAGTAGGCATTTGTTGAAAAAAATGTCTACTGTCTTTGCAGAAAATTTACTGAGACACTTCAATGTCAATCACATATAAAAAAAAAACAAGAACTTGTGACCATTATATCCATGGGTAGGAGTATCAGGCAGCAAAAAAAAAATAAGAAGCACATTTGATTAGCAGAAAGTGTAGGTGAGATAAGTGTATGAGGGACAGGGATGACCTTTGCTTTTGCGCATTGACAGTGTCTTTTTGAAGTTTCTAAAAAGAAACATGTTCCAACAAAAGGAGCACCAAGCCAAATGAGAGTCCAAACTGATTTATTGGTTTGCACTAAAAAAGACAGGCAACTAATTTCGGGGGCCAGAAACCATTCCCCCTCATCAGAGATACAACAAAACAAAATATGTTTTTGTTTTGTCTATACAATTTTTTTATAGATGCACTTGATGTAATCATAAATCTGACTACATAAAAGATCATTGGTAACATACACACATAGGCCCGGATTCACAAAGCACTTGCGCCAACGTATCTCCAGATACGCAGCGTAAGTGCAAATATGCGCCGTCGTATCTGTACGCCGTACCCACAAACTAAGATACGCCTAAAAACAGGCTTAATCCCGCCGACGTAACTTGCCTACGCCGCCGTACGGTGGGCGCACATTTACGCTGGATGCATGGTGGCGCTACCATTGATTAGCCATTCAAATATGCAAATGAGGAAAATACGGCGATTCACGAACCTGCGCCCGACCGACGCAGGCTACGAGAGGTGCGTGTAAGTTGTACGTCCGGCGTAAAGTTAAGCCCCATAAAGGAGGTGTAACTCAGCAGCAGACATGTAAAGGTCTGCATCAGGGAACAGAAGCCGGCGGTTTTTACGTAGTTTACGTTGGACGTGTGTCTGAATGGGCGTACATTACGTTCATGGCGTAGGCAGTGATCCGTCGTATCTTAGGTAGTTGTTCTGACGTGGTTGTGAGCATGCGCACGGCGATGCGTCCACGACACGACACATGCGCAGTTCGTTCAACGTACTTGTCTGGCTCTCAAACCATCATTTGCATGGGGTCACGCCTCATTTGCATGGGTTTGCATGGCTCACGCCCACTTCCACCTACGCCCACTTACGCCTTCGAAACCCAGTGCAGTTTAGGCAGCATTGGCTTTGTGAATTCCATGCTTGCCTCTCTGCGCTGCGTCGGCGTAGCGTACAGGAGATACGCTACGTGCGCCGCTGTCTGTGAATCCGGGCCATACTGTACATATATACGTATATATTGGGGATGCACCAATACCAGTTTGTTAAGAATCAGTATAAGTACCGATACTTTTTATCAGGTACTCACCAATACCAATTTGATGGGCCGATCGCCCCCCTGTTCGGTTTGACCCAGAAGTCGCGAAAATGCGAAAATTTGTAGCTGAACCCCATTGAAGTCTATAGGATCTGAACTGGAAAAATAAAAAAAATGCCCATTTTAAGAGCTTAGATGCAAGTTATTGGGCATACAAGAGTATGGAGGTCTGGGTACTTCACTGGGGGACATACATCAATGAAAAAAAGTTGGAAAAAACATCAGTTTTAAGAGAGCAGTGATTTACTGATGCTTAAAGTTAATTAACAAAAATTCAAAAATCCTTTTACCAATTAAGGACCGAGCCTCTTTCTGAGATTTGGTGTTTACAAGTTAAAAACAGGTTTAAAAAATTCTACAGGTTGCATTTTTCGAGTTACAGAGGAAGTCTAGGGCTAGAATTATTGCTCTCGCTCTAACAATCGTGTCGATACCTCACATGTTTTCATATGCGGGCGCTGCTAACATATGTGTTCACTTCTGTGCGCGAGCTTGTCAGGACGGGGCACTTTAAAAAAAAAAGTGTTCTTAGTTTTTTTACTTACATTTTCTTATTTTTGACACTGTTTAAAAAAAAACATGTGTCACTATTATTCCTATTACAAGGAATGTATACATCCCTTGTAATAGAAAAAAGCATTAAAGTTCATCTTAAATATGAGATCTGGGGTCAAAAAGACCTCAGATCTCTTATTAACACTTAAATGCAATAAAAAAATTAGATAAAATCTATGTGATTTAAAAAAAGTCCCTTTAAGAGCATTGGGCGAAAGTGACGTTTTGACTTTGCGTCTTCCCTGCAATGATATGGAGACGGGTGGGGGCCATCTTCCCCTCACTTGTCTCCATACCCAGCTTAAGACAATGTTTGCAAATTGAAAGTTTGATTGGCTGCCCATGTGCTAAAAATGCCCACACAGTTGAGTAGTGGGATGTGGGCTGGGAGATAACAGCTCCATAATGTGATGGAATAGGGTGGCTGCTCTTTACTCTTCCATAATGACTGCCTCGTTGGGGTTGTGCCTCAACCTCACTTTCCTCCTCTGCTCTATCCGGCACCCAAGTCACATTAATGACCTCATCATCATCATCATCCCCTCCATCCTCATCATCAATGTAGCCAACTTGGCAATTCACTGTGGCTGGGAGAACATATTGCCAATTTGTTGTTTACATATTCTCCCCTCCCTTTAGGATCATGTTTCTACCTTCCTCAAGCTCAGAACCAACATCAGAATCAAGTAATGCCTGTGCATCGTCAAGGAGCTGATGCTGTATTCAAATAACTCAGCTGACTCCTCCATGGGGCTATAGCAGAAGTAGTTGAGGACAAGGAGGCAGAATAAGCCACTCTGGCAACTGTGGTGGACTGTGCACTAGTCTCTGCTTGGGAGACAGAGGATGAGAATGGTTTAGTAAGCCAGTGGCTTGGATTGCACAGATAACATCACTAAACAGAGGAAATGGTGCCTTTCCTGAGGACAGATCATGCCCACCTTTGCCTGTGGGCACAGATGCTGCTGGCCCCCTCACAGTGCCATGGGAATGTCTGCCTCTCCTTGTTGGCCTCCCAGACATGATGGCAGGGGAGGCTTATTATTGAAATGTTAGGGGAAATGTGTACTTGAATGCACTTTAATCAATGTAAAGGGGGTTTGGTGCACTTTAACTTGAGTAATCACTACACAGACACACTCCACTGACACAGTGCAATATACTGCAGTAAAACTGCACTGATGAACTTCAATATACTGCAGTAAACGTTCACCGATGCACTTCAACATACTGCAGTAAAAGTGCACTAAGGCACTTTAATATACTGCCATAAAAGTGCACACACTTCAATATACTGCAGTAAGCAATCATGAATGCACTTCATTATACTGCAATAAAATGCACACCAATATACTGCAGTAAAAGTGCCCTAGCACTGTTCAAAATACCTCAGTAAACGTGCACTGATGCACTTCAATATTCTTCAATAAATGTGCACTAATGCTGTTCAATATTCTGCATTAAACATGCATGAACACACTTCAATATACTGCATTAAACATGCATGAACACACTTCAATATACTGCAGTACAAGTGCCCTAAAGTAGTTCAATATACTGCAGTAAACATGCCATAATGCACCTCAATATACTGTAGTACACATGCACTAACGCAGTTAACTATATTGCAGTAAACGTACCCTGGAACACCGAACTGACACTAAAGTAAAAATTAATGGTGACACTACACCATATTCACACTCTATAGAATCACTAAAGCACACTAACATGCTAGTAGCAATAAACAGAGACCTGTTCTATACATCTCCACTCCAACATCACACTGCAAATGGCTGCTCTGGAAAGGATCCCTTTATAGAGGGCAACAAGCCATGATTGGGCACAGTCATCATTACTTTCTCCAATTATGGCTCTGCCTGTGGTCTATGCCCTGATTGGGCAAATCCTTCATTGCTTCAGCCATTTAGGGCTTCCAATGCACTGTGCATTGAGGGGCGCTCAGCGGGCCGAACAAATGGTCAAATACCCAGACAATTCAGGTACTCGGGCCGAACCATTCACCTAACACTACCAATTACTGATATCTACTTTCTTTGTGCAGTGCGATCTGAACCCATACAAAAAAAAAAAAAGAACCCATACAAAATGAATGAGCTCAAATTGCACTGCAAAGTATCGCATGTGATTTGAACAGAACCGCTGTTCAATTCCTGTCAGAAACATAAGAGGTTTATGGTGGTATAACACTTTTGGTACTGCAAGCAGTCAATTTTGAGAAAACCCTAGTTGTATTTTTATACAATTTTGTACACTTTAGATGTTTCTCAGGAGGAGGGGTCATGGCTGGCTGCAAGGTTTTTGTGAACAATGTTAAGGCAGACATACATGGATCAAAATTCGACCAGTTCCTGATGAACCGACTGAATTTCAATCCATATGTGGCCTGGGTGGTTGTACAGAAGTCAATCTACCAATTGACTTCTGTACAACTGGCTTTTTTTAGTTTTTTTCCCCAAACGATAGGTACTGTACCACCTGCTATAGCCGGCAACACTGATCAGTGTGCTCTGACAGCAAGGAATGTTCCCCACCATCAGAATCCAATAGCACAACGGGAGTGATTTCCCCATCAACATCAAGTATGTGAATGGGGGAATCAAGTCCTTTTTTTGTTTAGACAAAGCAATTGTTGAATAATAAAAAAAAAAAAGATTAATGTATGGTCAGCTTTAGACCCCTTTCACACGCCTGAAAACTGCCTCTCAAGCCACCCCAGTGTGAAAGCTTTCACGCTGGGGCGGTGCACTTGCAGGACGGGCAAAAAAGTCATGCAAGCAGCATCTTTGTGGTGGTGTGGGAGCGGTGTAAACGTTTGGAATAAATGGGCACCACTTCTGAAGTGCCTAAAAAGCATCACAGGCAATTTTAACCCCTTCTTGGGGGTTAAAAGCTCCCCGCTACCTATATAACAGCGGTGAGGCACCACTCAAATGAGCAGCGATTTTCCGCTAAGGTCGGCACCACCCCAGTGTGACAGTAGCCTTAGAGCAAGTCTGGGCCGTGTATGTCCTGTAAGAAATCCAGCTTCTACACCTTTAACCCTACCCTTTACAATTGATAATGAAGATCTTCCTGCACAGTGCAGACAAGGTAAAGAATATGTTACCCCCAACATTTTATATTCCTGATATGTACCTGTTGTACATTGTACTTGTGTGAAAAAGTATCCTGTTCTCTTTGCATTGCTTTCTTTGTGTGAAATACCTGGTGATCCTGCCAGTCTTACTGTTTTACTATTTCAATCTGAAAACTCTAGGCATGAAAGCACATAAAGAGTGATCAGTTTTCTGGTTGTGCTGGTAGCACAGCGCGCCTGTCCTCCAATGGCTAAGACTTGTGCTGAGCCCACGCCACTGCACAGCCATTCACTTGGAAGATATGTGTACTGCGGTTTCTCCACTCCCACCTCTCTAAACCTCTGATGCATCTGAGAATAGAGTAACACTTGGCATGTTTGGTATCTTTTTACCAGACTCAACCTAATTTTTTATATTTTACCAAAAAAAATAGTATTATATTGTGTGTGTTTGCACTAAAATGAATCTTAAATGTTTTTCCTGAAAATATGCGTTTAATAAATAGTTACGTAAATATCATGGAACATAAAAATTTGCAACTGCTATCTTTTTTTATTCTACATGTCCTCTTCTTTTAGAAAATATATATTGTTCTGTGGGGGTGGTTGAGTAATTTTAAGCTAAAGATTTTTACATGTGTGCGCAAAAAATTTCTCTAGTGATAACTAAACCTTTGCTGTAACCGCATGGGAGTGTGTTTTTGAAGATCCTAGTTGTTTGCTTAGCACACCAACCAGCTGGGTTAATTCAGGTTTAAGACTATGACCTGGACCAAGTATACGGATCTGTAAGGTGAGAAAAAAAGTCAAGCCTTGTACACACGACCGAGGAACTCGACGGGCGAAACACATCGTTTTCCTCGTCGAGTTCCTTGTTAGGCTGTCGAGGAACTCGACAAGGCAAGTTTCTCCATTCCCATCGAGGAAAAAGAAGACATGCTCTATTTTTGGCTCGACGGGATCCTCGACAGTTTCCTCGTCGAAAAATGTACACACGACCGGTTTCCTCGAAAAAAAAAAATCCCAGCAAGTTTCTTACTGGTTTTTGCCGAGAAACTCGGTCGTGTGTACGAAGCTTTAGAAACAGACACAGACTATTGAAGCAAGAGGGTAAATATGATGGCCAAGAAAAGTAGCATTTGTAGGTTAAGAAGTGTTGCTGGGTTTACATATGTGTAAACTGGATGCGGGTTTCCCCATGCATTCCAAAAGGGTGCTGTGTG
Organism: Rana temporaria; assembly: GCF_905171775.1. Lineage (NCBI taxonomy): Eukaryota > Metazoa > Chordata > Amphibia > Anura > Ranidae > Rana > Rana temporaria. The sequence continues at coordinate 115,090,862 of NC_053498.1, read as the reverse complement.
TCTTTGGGTCCGATTTAGGTGCAAATTCAGGCACAAGTTCGGACCTGAATCGCACCTGAACCGCTGAAAAGGGACACACTTGACCCTCTGCTGGGAGCAGCGGCTGCACATACGTGAAAATAAAAGGCTACACACCACCAGAAACGATCCAATGTAATTTATTGTTCTAACACAAAGTCAAATGACAGCCACCAAGAAAAAAACACAGGATTAGGAGAGGTAACACCTCTTCTGGATCTTGTATCTAATGCTGGCCATACACTCGTCATTTAGAAGGTTTGTTCATTTTTGGCCAGTTACTGTAATAGACACAAAAATTGATAATCGTTGGGCCGTTTTTGAGCTGAAAAAACAAAGGAAAAGTTTGGAAAATTTCTGCCAAACAAACTATAAATTTAAAGGTTATGGTGTTTCCCGTCTGAACTGTTTGCACTAGGTACATGTAAAAAATTAACAAAAAAGGGACTCATTTATATCCACTGAATGATTTATCGGTCATTACATAATGGCACTATTGTTTGCTCTCACGGCCAAATGTTCATTTTTCGAAAATGGGTTTGGCCGATTTTTTGTATAGCGTATGACCAGCATTCGTTTTGGTGGCTGTCATTTGACTTTTTGTTGGAACAATAAATTAAGTTTGATCATCTCTGGTGGTGTGCAGCCTTTTCTTCTTTTCCAATTGAGATCGGTTAACCGTGGCTTGCACCCAGCATTTCCGGATCGCACTGATTTACATACCTGGAGAGGTGGTTTCTCCTTTTGGATTCCACACATATGTGAACCCAGCCTAATAAGGCCAGCATCCATGTCTCTTCCTGTAAATGTTTTCTTTAAAACAGTCTATTGTGTTGTATTCAATTTTCTTCTTTATACTTTTATTCTTGAGTGACGTGCTGCAGTGATTACTCTGGGGTTATTTGCAAACACAGTATGGATGTCTAAATGGACATTTGCTTGTGGCAACCAAGCAGTAATTATCTTTGATTGATCCAGAGCAGTCAGGTACTAAAAATAAATGTCTGTTAGTAATTAATCCCACTGATTGTGTCAACAGGGAGTCTCTCATATAATCTTCTTTATTGTTTCTGATGGCTACGTAAGCTACAGACTTTTTTCAATTTAGCTCAAATTAGACTTCTATTATAGATGTGTCTGTTGTTCAGTTTTACATTCAGTACTATTAAAAAAAAAAAAAAAAAAGATTGATAAAAGATATTGCTGTCTTTAATTTTCTAAGTATTGCCATTACGGCATGGTTCATAGTCTCTATTGAATGTAAGATATTTGTGTGTGTGATTATATATACCGTATTTACCGGGGTATAGCGCGCTCCCGCGTATAGCGCGCACCCCTAAACTTGACCCGGATTCCTGTGAAAAAAAGATTTTTTGTACTTACAGTTTTGGTGTCTTCCGCGGCGTCCATCGGCAGCCTCGTTGGGTCCGGCGTCCGTCTGCGGCTTCGGGTGTCCTCTTCGTCGGGTCCGGCGTCCTTCTGCGGCATCCTCGCGTCCTCCCCGCTCGTTTCCCGCGCCGAGTTTGAATTCTGCGCCGACATATACCGAGTGCAGTATACTCGTGTATTGTCGGGCAGGCTCGGCTACTCTCGTGGTGACGTCCTGTACGTCCAGGACGTCAACGCGAGAGGCGCCGGAACTGCCCGAAGATACACGAGTGTACTGCGCTCGGTATATGCCAGCGCAGTATTCAAATTCAGCACGGGAAAGCGGGTATCGGCGTATACCGCACACCCACGATTTTGCCCTGATTTTCATAGCAAAATAGTGCGCGGTATACGCCGATAAATACGGTATATATATATATATATATATATATATATATATATATATATTTATGGTCGTTACCCTCTGACCGAGAGAGATGTGGATCACATAAACACGCGACAAGACTTACAACATAAATAGACCTGAAGCGTGCCTTGGTGGTCTGGTCAGTATGCCAAGAAAAGGGGGCATACCCAAGGTAAGTAATGGGTAGTTAATTGAAGAAGGTTATGCTGAGAAGTGCCCTGAAAAAGGGAAGGGTGGGAGGGTGTCGAATGCGATTGAATGAGCAGACTCACGGACATGAGGTGAGCTGGGAAGAGTCGGCCCAGTGACGTGTAGTACCGCACACTGAACTGACAAAGAGCATGTGTGAGTGGGCTGCTTAAATACCCTCCGGGCTCCTCCCATAAACTCAGGCCACCATACTGGCCTTCTTATATATACATACACACACAGTGCTTTACAAAAGTATTCCCCATCCTTGGCATTGTTCATATTTGGTTGCCTCACAACCTGGAATTAACATGTCAATGTGCATAACTATTCACCCCCCCTAAAGCCAATACGTTGTAGAGCCATCTTTTGCGGCTATCACAGCTCCAAGTCGCTTTGGATAAGTCTCTATGAGCTTGCCACATCTTACCACTGGATTTTTGCCCATTCCTCCTTGCAAAACTGCTCCAGCTCCTTCAAGTTGGATGGTTTGCGCTTGTGAACAGCAATCATTAAAGTGGATGTAAAGCCACTCTCATACTTTCTAAACTACTGCCATAGTGCTGATCTATAAGGATATACATGTCTCCTGCATGTATCCTTACCTATCAAATATCTCCCCTCTGTCTGTTATAAGAACTAAAAAACTGAAGATTCTGTGGGTGGGTCTGTTGCCTGGAGCTCTGTGGGTGGAGTTGTGATGTCAGTAGACTCCCCGCCCACCTCCACACTCCCCTTGTCAACATGCATTTTTTTCCTATGTATTCCTTACACTAAATTATGCTATGATCACTAACATCCAGTCAAAATCCAGAAAAGTAATCACATGACTTCAGAAAAGAAGTGGGGGTGGGAGTTAAAAAATAATGCCTGTCTCCAGGCTAGTGCATGAGATATGTAAATAACCTGTCATTCACAGCAAGGGGGCAGAACGGACTATGGGTTTTCTCTGTAAGTCTGTTTTATTTCACTGAACAATAAAAGAGGATTGCTCAGAGCTGGATTAATTATGCGTGGCAAGACTGGGCACAGATGATAGGAAAGCGTATACTGTACATTGTGACATAAAAACATTTTTTTGGGGGTTTACATCCACTTTAAGTCTGACCACAGATTTTCTATTGGATTGAGGTCTAGGCTTTGACTAGGCCATTCCAACACATTTACATGTTTCCCCTTAAACCACTTAAGTGTTGCTTTAGCAGTGTGTTTGGGGTCATTGTCCTGCTGGAAGGTGAATCTCCGTCCTAGCCTCAAATCACACACAGAGTGGTACAGGTTTTGCTCAAGAATATCCCTGTATTTATCACCATCCATCTTTCCCTCAACTCAGACCAGTTTCCCAGTCCCGACTGCTGAAAAAAATCACCACAGCATGAGGCTGCCACCACCATGTTTCAGTGTGGGGATGGCATTCTTTGGGTGATGTGATGTGTTGGGTTTGTGCCAGACATAGCGTTTTCTTTGATGGCCAAAAAGTTCAGTTTTAGTCTCATCAGACCAGAGCACCTTCCTCCATACATTTGGGAGTCTCCCACATGCCTTTTTGCAAACTCAAAACCTGCCATTTTGTTTTTTGCTGAAAGTAATGGCTTTCTTCTGGCCACTCTGCCATAAAGCCCAACTCTATGGCAGAGGTGGCTCTCTAATTAGGCAAATTAGGCGGTCGCCTAAGGCCTCGCACTCACAGGGATCTCGCGGCCACCTAATTTGCCTGTGATCAATACTAATGTTGGCGCCAACAGATCTCTATCACCCCTCTCTCTCTCCCTCACCTTCCCCTCTCCCCCCCTCTTGCATTGGCTGAATATGTCTGATGGGTGAGGAGGGTGCCCTCGAAGTGGTGCTGATCACCTGTGTGCTAGATCTGTGCATTTTTTGCAGCCATTTTCCTTGCTTGAATTATTTTTTCCATTATGGCCGTGAGTTGGACCTCATGTCTAAGTTTTGCCTAAGGCCTCACAAAGCCTAGAGCCGCCTCTGCTCTATAGAGTGTACGACTTATTGTTGTCCTACAGTATGTACAGATACTCCAGTCTCTGCTGTTGAACTCTGCAGCTCCTCCAGGGTTACCTTAGGTCTCTGTGCTGCCTCTCTGATTAATGCCCTTCTTGCCCGGTTTGTGAGTTTTGGTGTGCGGCCGTCTCTTGGCAGGTTTGCTGTTGTGCCATGTTCTTCCCTTTTGGTTATGATAGATTTGATGGTGCTCCTAGGGATCATCAAAGATTTGGATATTTTTTTTTTTAACCTAACCCTGACTCGTACTTCTCAACAACATTGTCCCTTACTTGTTTGGAGAGTTCCTTGGTCTTCATGACAGTGTTTGGTTAGTGGTGTCTCTTGCTACAGTGTTTCAGCCTCTGAGGCCTTTTAAAAAGGTGTGTATATGTAATGACAGATCACGTGACACTTAGATTTCACACAGGTGGATATCATTTCACTAATTATGTGACTTCTGAAGGTAATTGGTTACACCAGAGCTTTTCATGGGCTTCATAACTGAGGCTGGGTTCACACTACTACACTACTTTCATCCTACTTTGCTCTGTGTTCAATGTTTCCCTATGAGAGCGTCTTGTAGTGTCCTACACAAGTCGGTCCGACTTTGAAAATGCTCCCTGTACTACTTTTGGTCCTACATTGATCCTACTTCAGGCCCATTGAATATCATTGAAGTCGGACCAAAGTAGTATCCTGTTCATGAAAGTAGGATGGATGTAGGACCAATGTAGGATAAATGTAGGACCGATGTAGCAGAGCAAAGTAGGATGAAAGTAGTGTAGTAGTGTGAACCCAGCCAAAGGGGTGAATACATATGCACATGCCAATTATCATTTGTTTTTCTGAAAAATAGTTTTATGTATATATTTTTTCTAATTTTACTTCACCAACTTAGGGCCAGATTCATTTACCTGCGCTGCGGCGTAACGTAACTCATTTACGTTACACCACCGCTACTTTTCAGCGCAAGTGCCTGATTCACCAAGCACTTGCGTGTAAACTTACGGCGGTGTAACGTAAAGCCGTCCGGCGCAAGCCCGCCTAATTAAAATGGGGCGTGTACCATTTAAATTAGGCGCACTGCGCATGCTCCGTGTGAAAATTTCCCGCCGTGCTTTGCACGAAATTACGGCGCCCCAACGTGTTTTTTGAACGGCAATGTGCGTAACGTACTTTCGGATTCCCGGACGTCTTACGCCAAAAAAAAAAAAATTGAAAGTCGACGTGGGAACGACGGCCATGCTTTAACATGGCTGGTCTAAATCTAAGCCATGAAATAGCAGGCTTAAGATTGCGACGGGAAAAACCGACTAGCGACGACGTAAGAGAATGCGACGAATGCACGTACCTTCGTGGATTGCCGTAAACAGCTAATTTGCATACCCGACGCTGGAAAACGACGCGAACTCCACCCAGCTGCTGCCGGAGAATTACACCTACGATCCGAAGGCGTACGAAGCCGTACGCCTGTCAGATCTATGCCAAAAGTCGTTGTATCTTGGTTTGAGGATTCCAAATCAAGATACGACGCTGCAAATTTGAAAATACGCCGGCGTATCAGTAGATATGCCGGCGTATTTCTGCTGTGAATCTGGCCCTTTGACTATTGTGTTCTGATTCATCACATAAATTGTAATTCAGATTAAAAAGACATTGAACTAAAGGCTGTAATGTAACAAAATAGGTAAAAAGCCGAAGGGGGGTGAATACTTTTTGCAAGGCACCGTATAACCTCCCACTTGCCATTTTATTGTGTGCGCTATAGTTGAATGTACATGACTGTGCTGTTTTAGTGTTTAAATTTCTTTTGATTTTACATTCTGCAAAACAAACAAGTAAAGTTTTTAGTTTCTTTTTGTCTGAATGTCACTAGTAAATTCTCAAGATAAATTATGTCTGCTGTGTATATTCTCAAGATAAATTTATCTTATGTGGGGATGATGTTTATCTCAAGGTTAACAAACATGTCTTCATGATTCTGCTGTTTTGTTTCTGGGAAGTACCAGACATAATGAAAAAAAATATATACAAAAGCGGTCTATTCCCTTTATAACTGACATACAACTTAAATCGGTAGTAAAAAAAAAAACACACCTGTAAGTCAATTGCATAACATGCTAGTATGCATCGCATACTAGCACATTATAAAAAACTTACCTTAGAACAAAGCCCTCCAGCGACTCACTGCACCACTGACAAAGCTTCCATATTCCCCTGGTTGTTCTTCTGGGTTTGCAGGTTCTGGCTGTATGAGTGGCCGAAATATATCACTCCTGTGCATGCATGCAGGAGCCCTCGGCTCCAGCACAAAGCTCTGAAGTTCCAGCATTGTATGCTGGACCTTCAGAGTGCAATTGGCTGTCACAGTGATGTCTACAGCTGTATCCAGGGGCAATATCACATGCACCATTTAGGACATATTCATTTTACGTACAGATAAGCCTTAATATAGGCATACCTGTAGGTAAAATTCACAAAGCAGACTTTACTACCGCTTTAACCTATTGCCTCCACGTATCTTTTTTTTTATATACGCTGCCCACACACCAAAAACATGCATCACTAAGGGACCAATGTTTCTGCTTACAGCCGAGAGACCAAGCTGTCAAAGACAACTCTCGGTCCCCACTAACAATCGAGAGTTAGCGGGACGGGCTCCTAATCATGTGACCACTGTGACAGCCAATTACAGTGGTCACATACATACAGGCCCTATTAAAGGGATGTCAGGGCTGGACAGGAAGGGGTTAAAGCATGCAGGGCAAAGTAACAGATTTAGATTCATCTTGGCTTGGTTGGCACCATCAAGAACCTATACTAAACTTTCATTTGCTCTCCTGCCTCTGTTTTTGACTGCTAGGAGGCACACAAAAAAATGCAGGGATTTTCAGTTATTATGAATATTGACAAGGCTAGACCTTTGTGATAAGCAACATAGACATTCAGTACGTTCTCATGGGAACAGGCACGTGATTCAAAAACATCTCCAATTATATGGACACAGGCTAAAATAATGTTTTACTAAAGTATAGAAGAGCTACAAAATCTTAACATTTTTCACAAGGATGGGAACATTTCTACAACAGAGTAAGGTAGATATTTTAAAGCTAAACACTTGGAATTATCTTTTGATTTTTTAATTACACTGGTCCAGCTTGGTTACATCCAATTCTTGAAATCTCACATCTGGAGGTCCGCTGTGGATGCACAAATTCACTCAGTCTGGTTGCTGGTCTTTTCTGGTTGCTGCTCAAGCAACTTGCCATCTGTATACTCGGCTAGGGGTTGCTCGCTTGGCACCTCCGCTGTGTGGTGACACTAGGCTGGTGACACTAGGCTGGTGATCAGTGTGTAAAAAGCTGTAAAAAACAGCTCATACTCACTGATCACCAGCCGGCTGCAGCGATCCGCTCTCCTATCCTCACTGACAACTTCTGTGTGAGGAGAGGAGAGCCGATCGCCTAGCAACCGACTCTCTATTTACATCACATGTACATCACATCACAGCTGTGATTGGACATGGCGGTCATGTGATCAGAAGGGCCAATCACAGAGCCCTCCTGCCGATCAGAGATCATGAGCGCATCGGGATTGCGCCACTGTGCAGGCACCAGCGCGCGCAATCCCCCTCCTTCTGAGGGATGTTCCTGAACATGGAGAGAGCGCCCATCCGGCCATATATATGCAGTGGCCGGGTGGGATGTGGTTAAATAGAAAATTCTGTATTCTCTTGCCATAGCATTGTATCCTGTCTAAATTGGTCCTAGTACAGTCAGGTCCATGAATATTGGGACATTGACACAATTCTAATGTTTTGGGCTCTATACACCACCACAATGTATTTGAAAAAAAAACATACAAGATGTGCTTTAACTGCCAATCATTCAGCTTTAATTTGAGGGTATTTACATCCAAATCAGGTGAACGGTGTAGGAATTGCAACAGTTTATATTTGTGCCTCTAACTTTTTAAAGAGACCAAAAGTAATGGGACAGATTAACAATCATAAATCAAACTTTCACTTTTTAATACTTGGTTGCAAATCCTTTGCAGTCAATTACACTCTGAAGTCTGGAACGCATAGACATCACCAGACACTGGGTTTCATCCCTGGTGATGCTCTGCCAGGCCTCTACTGCAACCGTCTTCAGTTCCTGCTTGTTCTTGAGGCATTTTCCCTTCAGTTTTGTCTTCAGCAAGTGAAATGCATGCTCAATCAGATTCAGGGCAGGTGATTGACATGGCCATTGCATAACATTCCACTTCTTTCCCTTAAAAAAAACTCTTTGGTTGCTTTCACAGTATGCTTCTGGTCATTGTCCATCTGCACTGTGAAGCGCGGTCCAATGCATTCTGAAGCATTTGGCTGAATATGAGCAGATAATATTGCCCGAAACACTTCAGAATTCATCCGTTGCTTTTGTCAGCAGTCACATCATCAATAAATACAAGAGAACCAGTTCCATTGGCAGCCATACATGCCCACGCAATGACACTACCACCGCCATGCTTCACTGAAGAGGTGGTATGCTTTGGATCATGAGCCGTTCCTTTCCTTCTCCATACTCTTCTCTTCCCATCACTCTGGTACAAGTTGATATTGGTCTCATCTGTCTATAGGATGTTGTCCCAGAACTGTGAAGGCTTTTTTAGATGTTGTTTGGCAAACTCTAATCTGGTCTTCCTGTTTTTGAGGATCACCAATGGTTTACATCTTGTGGTGAACCCTCTGTATTCACTCTGGTGAAGTCTTCTCTTGATTGTTGACTTTGACACACACATACACCTACCTCATGGAGAGTGTTCTTGATCTGGCCAACTGTTGTGAAGGGTGTTTTCTTCATCGGGGAAAGAATTCTGCGGTCATCCACCATAGTTGTTTTCCGTGGTCTTCCGGGTCTTTCGGTGTTGCTGAGCTCACTGGTGCATTCTTTCTTTTTAAGGATGTTCCAAACAGTTAATTTGGCCACGCCTAATGTTTTTGCTATCTCTCTGATGGGTTTGTTTTGTTTTTTCAACCTAATGATGGCTTGCTTCACTGATAGTGACAGCTCTTTTGATCTCATATTGAGAGTTGACAACAACAGATTCCAAATGCAAATAGCACACTTGAAATGAATGCTGGACCTTGTATCTGCTCCTTGTAAATGGGATAATGAGGGAATAACACACACCTGGCCATGGAACAGCTGAGCAGCCAATTGTCCCATTACATGTGGGAGGCACATATACAACCTGTTGTAATTCCTACACCGTTCACCTGATTTGAATGTAAATACCCTCAAATTAAAGCTGAACGTCTGCAGTTAAAGCACATCTTGTTTGTTTCATTTCAAATCCATTGTGTTGGTGTATAGAGCCAAAAAGATTAGAATTGTATCGATGTTCCAATATTTATGGACCTGACTGTATGTGTAGCAAGGTTTTACCATGCATGCATTTATTAGACTGCAATGTTGTGCTGGGATACAGATTTGTCTCCCTCTGGTGTTGGGTGTGTGCTATATTATAGGAGTTTGTTTGGTTCAGTTATATTAAGGACAAAGCATTATGGGTATTGTGGCATAAGAGACAGGGACTCTATGGCCAAGGGTTGGATTAAGACTGCATTATCCACAAGGTCAGGGTTCTGCCAAAAATGCAGTGCGCCACACGCAGCCTGCTGGGAGAACGTATTTAAGACCAGCGAGGCCTCAGCCCGCTCTCGCGGGATGCCATCTTTCAACAGGCAAGAGGCCTGCTGTAGGTGCGCCTAGGCCGGAGAAGCCTGGGCCTAAAGTGAGAAAGAGAGAGCAGATCGCCTAGCCAGAGAGGGATCCCTGTGGACAGGCCTTGATGACCGAACCAGAGAGGGACGGGTCCACACCTCACAACATACAGAGCCACTCATCCAGTGGGATCCAGCAAGAGGTCACACGGAAGACCAGGGGGCCTCGTGTTACAGAGAGACTGAGAACTGAATGGAAGTTCCGGACTGAGGACACCGGCAAGGCGAGGTCTCATGTGGTGAGAGGGCACTTGCCTACCAACATAGTTAACTGGGTCACAGGAGCGAGGGTCCTATAGTTTTACTGATACTTGCTGGCGTCTGCAGCCCCGCAAGTAGCGACACATTGCTCTAAGAACGACACAACGACTTGGGAGAACCAACGTTCGTTTTATCACTACATTATACGCACCAAGCGATCATCCTTTTTTTTTACCCTGTTTATCAGAATACAAATAGATAAGTGCACCAACTGAGCTAGCAGAAGATTAACTGACACAAAAAAGGGAACTATTATCATTTTCTCTGTTCCCAGGAGTTGCCACGACGGGACATACACCAGTTGAGTTGTTCACTAGAGGGAGCCATACAGTTGTGAACTTATGTGTTTGATATAACTGTCTGCATCACTTTTTATTTTACTGTTCGAGTGGGTTGTGTGGGATTTGGTGGACAGGTGTCCCAGTGCTGATGTTATTGCATTTTGGGGATTCCTTCACCATACACTCACTCAGGTCTGACTCCAGGTTATGTTATTTGGGTTCTATGACAATATGTGTAACCATTGTTCCATTTCTTTTATGCCCAGTAAATATTTTACCACTGGTTAAACTATATCTGTGTGGGACTCTGTCTATTGCAGCTGAGTGGCAGGTGACCAACATCAAGGTAACAATAGTTAACTGCATTTATTTTTGTGTGGTATCATTGAGGTTCCCTCATTACCATTTGGGTTCCACAATCATATTATTGTCCAGTAGTGCCAAGGTGTGGATTGAGCCAAACTTCAGGGGTTGACAGGCAGAGTGCAGGCCCAAATCTAAACCAGCAGCTCCTTCGGGGGTAGTGCTACATAAGTATGAATGTGAGTTAGGGACCTTAGATTGTAAGCTCCTTGAGGGCAATGACTGAAGTGAATGTACATTATACTGTATATGTAAAGCACAAAGCACACCCCTACAATGCAGTATTTAGTGCTGGACTGACCAATCACCCGAAGCAAGTAATTTTTTTTAAAGGGGTTGGGGGGCATACTTCACCTATGCAAATGTTGACTCTGAGAAAGCAATAAACCCGGAGAGGCAGTAGCACACTGGAAAGGCAGGTGGCACTTTAAAGGTAATATAAGACACCATATAGTGTCTGCTATACAGTGTTATGCCATGTACACACACTCGAAATTTCTGACATCAAATGTTCGATGGGAGCTTTGTAGGCCCCATTAGACATTTGTTGTTGGAATGTCTCAAATTTTCCGACAACAAAATCCATTCTCGTAAATTCCGATCGTGTGTGGACAATTCCGAAGCACAAAATTCCATGCATGCTCTGAATCAAGTACGAGACGGAAGCGATCGGTCTGGTAAAACTAGCGTTCGTAATGGAGATAGCACATTTGTCATGCTGTAATGGACTGAAAAGCATGAGTCTGAAAAGCGCGAATCATCTCTCACCAAACTTCTACTAACACGACTGGTATTGAACTTCTCTTTTCTAGTGTCGTTGTACGTATTGTACGTCACAGCGTTCTTGATGTTCGGAATTTCCAACAACATTTGTGTGACCGTGTGTATGCAAGACAAGTTTGAGTCAACATCCATTGAAAATGTATTCACGGTTTTGTTGTCGCAATGTCCGATCGTCTGCACGTGGCATTAGTGTTAACTTTGTTTAACTTGATCTGTTGCCCTTTAAATCATGCCCCAGGTCAGGAATGTTTTATGTAACATTCTTCTCCTTATCCATATGAAAATATGTAAAGCACACAAAGCATAACTAGTGTAAAATATTTTTTCTCTGACATTTCATTTAAAACCCTATTTAGACTAGTTATTAGAACAACAATCTCAAAGCCTTGAAGTTTGTGATTCATTTTTTAGCCTCCCATGATCGCTATTATTTTTAAGAAATTTTTTCAACACATAACATACCAAACTTCCAGCAGCAAACTGAAAATCTAGTTTTCATAATTTAATTGTATTAATTTACATAATCTAAAACTAGTGAAATATACATCAAAGGACTGTCAAATATCCCTTTGAATATAATATCATTATGACATTTCTCTATGCCAAGTCACTGGATCTCACTACAATGTGATAAAATGTAGGAACAAGGAAATAGGAAACACAAACTCAGGCTGACAACACATCTGAACATAAGCTGAATTTATGCTTTAATACATAGGTGCCTGTCACTCAGAGAAAAGAAGTAGTGACACCTTAGCAAGCAAATGAGCTGGATTTGTGTCTAATTTAAAAGTAAATTTGATGCTTTGCAGAGAATAACAGAATTTTTAACGATTCACTCTAGGCAGAAAAATTGGAAGGAGCAAATGGAGATAAATAAGGTAAAAGAGGAGGAGTACTGCTAGTAAAGCAGTTAATTCATTCTGTCTTGCTGACTCCTACATGGAAAACAGTGTTTGATGCATAGCATGTTCACTATGATTTTACAGCTCTCTTTTTTAGTTTCTAAATATGTCACACAATTTTAAAGTATAAGTTCACCTTTAAAAAAAAAAAAAAAAAAAAAAACATAAATGCATAGTTAAATTTGTTTTTACAAGGCATTGCACCTGCGAAAAAGCAGATCGTGGGTGCAATGTAGGACTCCCGCAGACTGTCAGTGTAGCTATCTGCTCATATGGGCAGGTAGTCACATGCTGACAGGAAGCATCAATGAACTACCTAGAGCGCTCCTCAGCGCCCTGCTATTTCATTGACTACAAGCCGACAAAGGGTATAGGTAGTTGTAGTTCTCCCATTCACAAAAATCTGCCACACATTGGACTTAAAACAAAATGAAAATTGCTTCCCCAGACAACCACAAATCCACATATAAAAATTATTCAATAATGTAATCAAATCAAAAACACTGAAATTTGCTCAGTTGCAGAATTGTCACTGTCATTATTTTTATTGTTTGATGACGAATTTCCCACAAATCGCTATCGCTCAATTCTGCAAGTGATTCTAATTTATTATCGCTGTTTTCTAGCTGGTCTAAAAGCACTTTTGATGTAAAGGGACACTTTTTGGTTGCTATGGACAATCTCCAGTTTGCAGGCAGAAAGAACAGCTTTTATTATATAAAAGTACATGCAGGAAACTGGGCAGACCACTAGGGACAAAGGGAGTGTGTATTTTTTTCATACAGTACTGGAATCTATAAGATTGCCCAAGATTGCCCAAGACCTACTTTGCTACATATCACTGCATTCTGTAAGAGTTCCTGGTTGGATACCTTCCAGCTAGGCTTGTAAATTGCTGAACATTTACATTAATACAAGTTCTATTCTCTGCCACTGGACTCTGAGTTTTCACTTCCACTGAACCACGCTGCACCTCCCCATAAACCTATAGGGGCTGATTTACTAATACTGGAGAGCGCAAACAAATTGAACAAGCTGAAGCTCATTGGCTACCATGCACAGCTGCACCAGATTTTACACTCTCCAGTTTTAATAAATCAACCCCATAGTATTTTGGGAATCATTTGTCATGTATGAAACGTGTGTATTGTATGCAAAAGAACAGATTGTGATATTGACATATGTAAAAGTTAATATAACACACCATAAAGCATTACAATTTACAACATATATAAAAACCTAAATAAATACATTTGCCCCAAACTACTATAGTTTCCTCTAGCCTTTGACCACTCACACTCTTCATCCAAAATGTAAATGGACTCACAGATCTCAGAGACTGAATTCCCATAGCCACCCCAGGGCCAGGCTTTGTTCACATCCACTGTTTCATGTAAGAATGGCACCTGTAGTAGAGAATACTAGACTGTGTCTACACAGCCTCGATACAAGGGGAAAAAGTTTATAGTGATTAATGTCCTCGCACCATAAGAAATAATTGGAGCTGCACTCCCTTATCTTTTGCTCCCACACACTTGTGGAGGTGCTGACAATGTCCAGCTTAGTGCACTCATGGGACACTCATCTGCACAGGCCATTTATTAAATGATCCATTTAATCCCATGGTGTGCAGATGCCATTCATGTGTGAATGCTTTTAATTCCAAAGAAAAGATATACAACTCACACTCAGAAGCTATACAATACTCTGTTAGACTCAAAATCATGTAATATAAATAAATGTCATGTACCATAATAAAATGTACTATAATCTACAACCATTTGACACACACACACAGCATTTCAATGCAACTATTTCAACATTCCCAAATGTAAAAAGAAAAAAAAAAATAGCAATGCACACCCCGGTAAGTAAATGGTAACTGTTATGAATAATGAAGCACTATTGTAAGGCCTTGGGTCACAATTTGCATTGGGACCAAGAAAAACACCATTGTAATTCAAGTGTATACAATATTCATGTGGTTTTACTTATTCAATTTTTCAAGGTTAGAGTAAATGATTGCCTGTTAGAGACATATTATATTGTTTTACAATTACTTTAGCATATATGGTACCTTTTGGGAAGCTATTTCCAATTTAGTCTGATGCCTAGTACACACGATCGGTTTTCCAGACGGTCAAAAGACCGAGGGGAAAACCGGGAACCGGCTCGCTTCCTTTTCCCCTGTACACACGGACGGTTTTCCCGACAGGAAAACTGCCAGGAGAACTTTGGTCGGGAAAACCGGCCATGTGTATGCTCCCTCGCAGTGTTTCCCATAGGAAAACTGCAGGATAAAAAACGCTGCGATTCGCAGTGAGAAAAAACTGAACATGTTCTAATTTTTTAACCCGCAGTTTTCCTGTCAGGAAAACTGCTAAGGAGCATACACACGTCCGGTTTTCCCGGCTAAAGGAAAATAGCAGTTTTCCCGACGGGAAAAACGATTGTGTGTACTAGGCATGAGAGTCACGCTTGAGTGATCTTCATATAGCCAATTTAATGACTGTATAGATACAGTATCAGCCCTCAAAATTTCCACTCGCCTGCTAGCATTTGGCGAGTGGATTTAAGCTGGGGGCGAGTGATAACAGTTCTGCATGACCAACAGTCCAATCTGTGCCTACACTTAGAGCCACACTGCGATTGGTGGCCGAAGAGGAAAGGTGCGCGCCCAGGAAAAGTAGTCGGGTGAGCCGCACACATGCAGAGCAGTACACAGGTGCTCTCCTTACAATTCTCGTTAAGCCATGGGACCCGATAGTATGACCTCTCTGAGCCTGGCTTCCCAACCTAACCAATGTAGCTGGAGAGCAGAGAGCAGGAAGGAACATGTGAGCTGGAGGACTGCGATTATCACCACTCTGGGTGTCCCAGGTAGGCAGTGCAGCACAGCGCTCACCAAGAGTTGCCCTGACAAGAGAGCGGCAGTATGCTGTGCGGTGTCAGTGTGCGCTGTGTTGTGGTGTCAATGGCTATGCAGGTGTGTGAATCTCGGTGCTGGATTGTACTCCCTCCCGCTGTGCTGCAGCTCCTCTCCTCACTGCCCGACAATGAAAGGGGGAAGTGGGGACATGCAAGTGTGGAGCCGCACACAGGGTCTCCTGATTAGGAGAGTGGGTAGAATAGGAGAGGGAGAGAGAGAGGAGGATGGATGGGGGTTGCAGAGGAGACAGCAAGAGAATGGGGGAAAATACCTGGTTCTATAGAGAAGGCAGAGGAGGAGGAGGGAGTCTTGTACATAAGAAGAGGGAGAGCAATATTTGCAGAAGTAAAAAAGTCCATGTCCCTCTGGTTTGCCCCAGTGCCATATCCCTCTGGTTTGCCCCAGTGCCATGTCCCTGTGGTTTGCCCCAGTGCCATGTCCCTGTGGTTTGCCCCAGTGCCATGTCCCTGTGGTTTGCCCCAGTGCCATGTCCCTCTGGTTTGCCCCAGTGCCATGTCCCTTTGATTTGCCCCAGTGCCCTGTCCCTCTGGTCTGCCTCAGTGCCCTGTCCCTCTGGTCTGCCTCAGTGCCATGTCCCATTGTGTTAAAGTTGTTGTTGGTAATATTTAATTGTGTAACTTGATTCGGCATAAAACATTTAACAGTGTCATTCCAAGAGATAATCTACAATGGCGTTTTTAGGGGCGGAATTAGGGGCGGGGCAGTGTATGGGTTAGGTGAGGCAATGGTGGCGAGTAACACTTGAGGCCTGGCTAGAAGCTCAGGGCTTGAAATTTTGAGCCCTGCAGTAGGTGACCACGATATTATGTCAATCTCGCGCCTTTTCTCAGGGAGATTGACCACCTACGAGCCCCGTCACGGGAGCCAGCGCCGAGCTGGCTCGCCGCGATGGGAAAAAGCCGACATAGAAGCGACAGGGATATGACTTGGATTCCCGCCAATTCTAGACGTGGTGTTTGGTATGAATCATGAGGGGGAACTCCACGCCAAATTTTTTATAAAAAAACGGCATGGGTTCCCCTCCAGGAGCAAATGGCGTGGGGGTTTCCCCACAATCCATACCGACCCGTATCCGAGCACGCCGCCGGCCGGTCAGGAAAGGAGTGGGGACGACCGAGCACCCCCCCTCCTGAGCCATACCAGGCCGCATGCCCCCCTGCAGCCCCCATACCCCAAAGCACCATGTCCCCATGTTGATAAGGACAGGGCCTCTTCCCAACAACCCTGGCCATTGGTTGTTGGGGTCTTATCGGAATCCGGGAGCTCCCTTAATAAGGGGGCCCCCAGATACTGGCCCCCCACCCTAGGTTAATGAGTATGGGGTAAATCGTACCCCTACCCATTCACCTGGAGGAAAAGTGTCAAAAAAATTAACACACAACACAGGTTTTTAAAATCATTTATTAGCCAGCTCCGGGGGTCTTCTCCGCTATCCAGTCTTCTTCTGACTTCGGGGGTCGTCTTTCGTCTTCTCCACTCTCTTCTTCTGCTCTCCGGTGTCATCTGGGCCCCCCCCCCGGTTCTTCTCCCGCTCGCTCTCTGGTGCCTTCTTTTGGGCTGGCTGACGCTATCTTCTTTGAAGCTCTTTTTACTAGCGGCGGCCAGCCCGGTCTTCTTTGGTACCTTATTCCCTCTTCTTTTCTTCTGATGTTGACTCGACGCTCCCTCCCACTGTAATGCCAGGTGTGCAGTGTGCAACGATTTAAATAGGCCTCTTATGACGTCACAGTCCCAGCATGCTCCGGGACAAGCCCCCCGAAAACCCCAAAAACCAACGGCCAGGGTTGTCGGGAAGAGGCCCTGTCCTTATTAACATGGGGTCAGGGTGCTTTGGGGTGGGGGCCGCAGGGTGCCCCTCCTTCCCAAAAGCTCCCACCCTCCATGTTGAGGGCATTCGGCCTAGTATGACTCAGGAGGGGGGGGCGCTTGTTCATCCCCACTCTTTTCCTGGTGGTGTGCTCGGATATGGGTCTGGTATGGATTGTGGGGGAACCCCCATGCCGTTTTTTCAGCATAGGGGGGTTCTCCTTCCAATCCATACCAGACCTAAAGGTCTGGTATGCTCCTGGAGGGGAACCCATGCCGTTTTTTTATTTAAAATTTGGCGTGGAGTTCCCCCTCATGATTCATACCAAACATGGCATCTAGAATTGGCGGGAATCCAAGTCAGATCCCTGTCGCTTCTATGCCGCGCTCGCTGGAATGTGCTTTTCCTATTGCAGCGAGTGCGAGGTGTCTCGAGATACGCCACGTAAGTGTAAATATGCGCCATCGTATCTGTGCGCCGTGCCCACAGAACTAAGATACGCCTTAAAACAGGCTTCAGTCCACCGGCGTAACTTGCCTATGCCGGCGTAGAGTGGGCGCATATTTACACTGGACGCATTTGGCGCTCCCATTGATTTTCTATTCAAATATGTAAATGAGGGAGATATAGCAATTCTCGAACGTACTTGCGCCCGGCGCATTATATACGCGGTTTGCGTAAGTCATACGTCCGGCGTAAAGTTATTCCCCATCTATGAGGCGCAACCCATGCAAAGGTATGGACCAGGGAACACAAGCCATCATATTTTACGTTGTTTACGTAGTACGGGAATAGGGCTGGGCGTAGGTTACGTTCACACCGTAGGCAGTGATTCAACGTATCTTGGCCAGTTGTTTCGACGTGATTGTGAGCATGCACACTGGGATACGTCCACAGGACGGCGCATGTGCCGTTCGTTTTTAGTACTTGTCTGGCACTCGGCCCATCATTAGCATGGCTCACGCCCACTTCCACCTACGCCGGCTTACACCGAGGAAACCCAGCGCAGTTTGGGAGGCAAGTGCTTTGTGAATTCTGTGCTTGCCTCTCTGCGCTGCGTCGGCGTCGGCTACGGTGGCATAAATATGCGCCAAGGTATGTGAATCCGGGCCATTGTGTTCAGGAGACATATTGGATATATAAACTTAATAGCCTTAAACCCGTAGGCTTGAACGAATTGGAGGTGAACATGATCATATAGGTTTATCTGGCCCACCCCCTGATATTTTCTTTTTTCTTTTTACACTTTCCATTTTTTTTTCTTTTTTTTTTTCATTTACATTTTTATTATCAATAATATTATTTTCCTTTTTCATTTTAATTTAAAATGTTATTGTTGTTTTCATCATTTATATATTTTATTTTTAATTTTTATTTTCATTTAATTTATTTTTATTTTCATTTAAATTTTTATTATCAATAACTGTATTTTCATTTTTCATTTTAATTGTTATTGTTATTTTCATCATTTTTTTTATTCTTATTTTTATGTTTATTTTTTATTATTATATTTGTTTTTAATTTCTATTTTTCACTTTTAGATATATTCTCATCACATTTTTTGTGTTTTCAATTCCAATGGATCATTAAGGATGATCATTACAGCCACTCATTTACATATCATACACATGCAATATAGTCTTTTATATACATCACCTCTCCTGTAATTTCCAATTTATTGACTACACATCAATTTGTTTTGTTATATTCTATGGGATCATCTTAACCATCTTTACAACTTCAAATATTATCTATTTAAGATTACGGTATATATGACTTGCACAGTCATTATTTGGTATCTTTCACTTTGTTTTACTTTACTTTTTGCTATAATAAATATCCCCCAAAAATGTATTAAAAAAAATATATTTTTTCCTCAATTTAGGCTGATACGTATTCTTCTACATATTTTTGTTTAAAAAAAAGCAATAACCGTTTATTCATTGGTTTGTGCAAAAGTTATAGCGTCTACAAAATAGGGAATAGTTTTATGGCATTTACATAAATAATTTTATTTTTACTAGTAATGGCGGCGATCAACGTTTTTTATCATGACTGAGACATTATGGCGGACACATCGGACACTTTTGATGCTATTTTGGGATCATTGACATATATACAGCAATCAGTGCTTTAAAAATGCACTGATTACTGTTTAAATTACACTGGCAGGGAAGGAGTTAAACACTAGAGAGCGATAAAGGGGTTAAGTGTGTCCTAGGGACTGATTCTAACTGAGTGGGGGCTGGGCTACCTGTGACACAACACTATCACTGCTCCCGATGACAGGGAGCAGAAGATCAGTGTCCTGTCATAAGTCATAACAGGGAGATGCCTTGTTTACACAGGCATCCCCTGTTCTGCAGCTCTGTGACACGATCGCAGGACACCGGTGCACATCGAGTCCACAGGTCCCGCGGGCATAGTCCCGGAGGTCGCAGCAGGGACGCGCGCACGCCCACACGGCGGCAAATTTAAAGGGACGTACATCTATGCCCATTTGCCTGCCATGCTGGCACCTTTTTTTGCAGTCATGAGTCATGCAAATAGGGCAACCCATTAAAAAAAATGCAATGCAGGGGGGACGCACAAAAAGAGTGCTCAGGTGTACCTCCTGGTGTGAAGGAACCCTCAGACTGGTGTGACCAGAGATTGTGCACAATTCTAAAGGGTTCCTTGACTGAAAAACAGTTAAAAACAGTTAAAAACACTGCACTATTAACACGTTGACAGTTCTTTTTAGTTCAAGGACTTGTTATACTAACACTGGCCAGGACTGTTATACTATAATGCATTTCAAAGATTTTTTATACAAGCTCATCTCCATTCTCACCTCCTTATTATACTGTATAACTTGCTGAAACATTAGTTATTTATCACGATCCTTAGCATTATAAATTCAACATAAATCATACTGTTTTGTTGCTTTATGTTATTCTGTCCTATTCTTGCATGGTCTGCTCTATGCGGTATTCCCTTTTTACAATTTGTTTTTATCGTTTCATTTTCAGGCAACAAAACTACAAGTATACCAAGCAAAATAGGAAGAAATATTTTTAATCAATAAATATGTTACAAGTTTGAAATAAAATCCCAGGTATAGTCTTTAAACTTGGTTTTCTGGAATCATTTTAGAAAATATGGAGTAATGTATTTTATAGAAGCGAAAGCCTGTTTATTCCTAAGATATATTTATTAGATACACATATTTATTTTACTTTGGCAAAACCTGTCTGACTATCTGAAATATACATATGTTTTGGATAGGTAACGTGAAAATATAAAATGCAACTCACGCATCTATTAATTAAACCTTAGACCTCAATGTATAAATTTAAACTGTTGCATGCGTTCAGAAGAAACCATTGAAATTAATAGGATATTAGAGTTTAATGTAGCTGTTATTGAATATATCAAGTGTACAGGTTTATAAGGCTCTGCAATTACTATTCATACCCACAGGAACATTTGTAGACGTAAAGTTTTTTTTTTATCTTTCCAGAAGCCATTGTAGGATTTATGATGGTAAAGACATTTTTAATATCTTTCATTTTTATTCAAAGCACAAAACTTGATATGAAATCACTAAAGTTCTACCACAATTATGTTTAGAGGAATCCTCTGAGCAGTTTTAAAAGTGGAAATAAAACATAAATATATAGGGGCATATTCTTATAGATCTGAGGCGGCGGAACGTATGTCCTTTACGTTACGCCGCCGCAAGTTTAAGTGGCAAGTGCCTGATTCCCAAACCACTTACCTGTAAACTTGCGGCGGCGTCGCGTAAAGTCCACCCGCGCAAGCCCTCCTAATTCAAATGATCCTGGTAGGGGGCGTGGATCATTTAAATTAGGCGCGCTCCCGCGCCGATCGTATTTGTGCATGCTCCGGCGGGTAAATTACCCGACGTGCATTGCGCTAAATGACGTCTCACGGACGTCATTTGTTTTGACTGTAACGTAAATGGCGTCCAGCGCCATTCATGGACGACTTACGCAAACGACGTTAAATTTTCAAATTTCGACGCGGGATCGACGGCCATACTTAACATTGAGTACGCCACCTAGGGGGCATCTTTATCTTTACGCCGCGTATCGCTTACGGCTTACGGAAACGACGTTAAAACACTACGGCGGGCAAGCGTAGGTTAGAGAATTGTCGTGACTAGTCATTTGCATATTCTACGCTGACCGCCACCTAGCGGTCAGCGTAAATATTGCAGCCTAAGATACAACGGCGCAGGCCGTCGTATCTTAGGCATGTTTAAGTGTATCTCATTTTGAGAATACACTTAAACATAGGATCGGACTTACGTCGGCGTATCTGCTGATACGCCTGCGTAAATTATTTGAGAATATGGCCCATAGTAAAACTTTTAAGTCTTTAACTATTTTAAACTTTGCATAGAGTGCTTGGGACGTTAACCACTTAAGGACCGGACCAATATGCTGCTAAATGACCCAAGGGGTTTTTACAATTCAGCATTGCGTCGCTTTAACGGACAATTGCGCGGTCGTGCGATGTGGCTCCCAAACAAAATTGGTGTCCTTTTTTTCCCACAAATAGAGCTTTCTTTTGGTGGTATTTGATCACCTCTGCGGTTTTTATTTTTTGCGCTATAAACAAAAATATAGTGACAATTTTGAAAAAAATGCAATATTTTTTACTTTTTGCTATAATAAATATCCCCCAAAAATATATAAAAAAACGTTTTTTTCCTCAGTTTAGGCCGATACGTATTCTTCTACCTATTTTTGGTAAAAAAAATCGCAATAAGCGTTTATCGGTTGGTTTGCGCAAAATTTATAGCGTTTACAAAATAGGGGATAGTTTTATTGCATTTTTAAAAAAAACATTTTTTACTACTTATGGCGGCAATCAGCGTTTTTTTCGTGACTGCGACATTATGGCGGACACTTCGGACAATTTTGACACATTTTTGGGACCATTGTCATTTTCACAGCAAAAAATGCATTTAAATTGCATTGTTTATTGTGAAAATGACAGTTGCAGTTTGGGAGTTAACCACAGGGGCGCTGAAGGAGTTAGGGTTCACCTAGTGTGTGTTTACAACTGTAGGGGGTGTGGCTGTAGGTCTGACGTCATCGATCGTGTCTCCCTATAAAAGGGATCACACGATCGATGCAGCCGCCACAGTAAAGAACGGGGAAGCCATGTTTACACATGGCTCTCCCCGTTCTTCAGCTGCGGGGGCCGATCGCCGCACACTAGCGGCGATCGGGTCCGCGGGACCCGCGGTCTCGTTCACGGAGCTTTGGACCGGATCACGGGAGCAAATGACGCCACCATTGGGGCTGCTTTAGCTGATTTTGTGTTAGTAAAAGACGATTCGCGCGTTTCTGTCTGTTACAGCGTGATGAATGTGCTTACTCCATTACGAATGGTAGTTTTACCAGAACGAGCGCTCCCATCTCATAACTTGCTTCTGAGCATGCGCGGGTTTTTAATGTCGTTTTAGCCCACACACGATCATTTTTTACAACCCGAAATACAACATTGTTTAAAACGTCTTTAAAAAATGCAGCATGTTCGAAAAAAAATGTGTAGTTTTTCAGAACCTGAAAAATTATGTGAAGCCCACACACAATCATTTTAAATGACATTTTTTTAAAAACAACGTTTCTTTAATGCCGAAAAATGATCATGTGTACGCGGCATTAGAAGACACCACAACACAGTGCATGATTGTCTTAGCAAGTTTTGGTCTATTCCCATTCCTCAATATGTTGCTGAAAGAAAGATGATGTCACTCCTGCTTTGGCATGGCACACAAAAGCTGTAGAAAGGTAAGTATGTTATCTAACTTTTTTACCTATGCCACGGGTGTTTTATTTAAGTTGTATTAAAATTTTCAAAAAGGAGATGAAGGTCACATTTGAAAAGCAGACTTTTCTTTTTGAGATGTAAGGTCCTCAAAGATTTAATGTCATCATTGTTTCCTGTTTCCTTTCCAATGTGCCAACCGAGGCACAAATTAAATACAAAAAGTGCCCGAAATGCCCCTGGATCCTAGAGGGACAACGCTATCAACTACCTAATGGAGAAACCCTCTTCCCCCACTTCTCAGCGAACTGTGGGACCACTGGGGTTGTCTATCTCATGCTATGCACATACCAGGCCTTCTATGTGGGTAAAACCATACGAGAATTACGCCAACGTATTGGCGAACACCTATATTGTTCCACTAGCGGGAAACTAACTACCATAGGCAGACACATAGGGCTTCACCACCGGTACAATCCTTTAGCAGTAAAATTCTTGATATTAGAGGTAGTCGCCGCAGACCCCGGGGGTGGCGACCGTGACAGGGTCCTCCTCCAGCGAGAAGCCCTATGGATTGGTCTTTGCCCAAATTACCCCCTTGCTGCTGGCATAGCCTAACCGGTTACCTCCAGCTGCACATATGGCTTTTATTGTAATCGCCGCTAATTATCAGATAGGTCCCAGGGCCCTTTCCTCTCAATACTTTTACACAGGTATGATATTCCACTCACCACCTTTCACGGTTTCTTCACCTTAATAGTTAATTTTGCCCACTCACCATCACCAACAGTCCTTCACCCTCACATCTCTTTCCCCCTTCCCACAACCTCCTCCCTTCCCACCCCTTACCCATCCCCCCCTTTTCCCCCCATTCCCCCCCTTCCCCCTCCTTTCTCCTTTCCTACCCCTTCCCTATCCCCTCCCCCTCCTCCCCACAGTCTCCCCTTCCCTACCCTTCTCCCCCCCTCCCCACCCTTTTCCCCCTCCCCTTCACCTTCCCCTGCCCTCCCCGCCCCCTCTCTTCTTCCACCTCTCCCATTTCAGACGCTTGTCCTTCCTTTTTCCAGCACGCACAACCTTGCACCTATTCCCCTCTTTTGGGATCTTAATTGTTGCCTAACACTTCCAAGCATGTCTTGGTGGTTATCACCATCACCACGGTGGCACCTTCACCTCACTTATTATATTGATTTGGAGTAGCCTCCACCTATTAACTAATATCTCATACACAGCCAAATACAGGTTTCCCTTTGCACTGGGGCAAATTGTTTCATCTGGCCTCTGTGTGAGATTTCCTCTCCACGTTGGACCCATGCTCCCCTAACGAGTGGATACTCTGTGCACAGGTAAGCCGCACAGTTTTTGCCTTGTCCCCTTGAACCTTTTACATGTATATCTGTTCTGATGATTGTATGCTTGTTGTCTTTACTTGAGTGGTTCTGTACATATGTACCTATATGTATACAACCTGTGATGTTAACAATTATATATTATCATCTTTTTAGAATAAAATCTCCTGACGAAGCTACTACAGTAGCAAAACTAGTAGAGATGAGATCTTGACTTATATGACCCCCTTCGCTCCACCGCCACCCTCTGATTAGGGTCTTTCACCATCTCGGTGACAAGTTGGCTGGTCGTATAATATGTCTATTTTATATTACTGTTGATGTTTTTTAAAAAACTGTGTATTTCCTGTTTTTTTTGTTATTTTCAATAAATTGATTCATTTTTTACCTCTATTACTATTCTCCTCCAACTTGCTTATCTAGTACCGCTATAGTCCCCTTGCCCCTACCTACCTTCTTGGCTTTTTTGGGCCTCTGGGGTTCCATAAACCCTACTTCGATTCAAACTTATGCTTAGGATGATGGTACTATAATTTTTATAATTTTTTGTTTACTTTACTTTTTACATTGAGAGGCTTTCATACAATCAAATACAAAAAGTGAATGAATATTCAATTCGCCAACCTAGGCACACATAACTAACAGAAAATGAAGATGCATAAATCAATTTAAACGTTTATGAATAAGTGATGGATCCTTTCACCATGGATGGCTGATGTCTAGCCAATACAAATTGATGGCACCTCAGTGTGCACTAGCCTCTCACCTTACTACTGTAAGGTTACAGCATATGAGTCAAATACTCCAGATATTTGCCAAAAGAGTGCTGCGCTACCAATAATAATAATGTGCAAACATCAAAAAGTCCTACCAAAAAAAAAGTCAGATTCTTTGATCTTGAAAGTAATGATATTTTTCAATGTCTTCAATTTCTTCCAAAATGAAAAATTCACCCAAACCAGGATGGGAGATCCCATCTGCGGACGGCATATGACTAGTAATAAAGTGGTTAATAACATCCAATTGCAACATGGCTTGTGTAGCAATTGTATATAATATGTTATTATTATTATTATTTTATTTTATTAATTTATTAATTCTTTTTCCCCTACAAAAGTTTAGTTAGGTTTAGTTACCCTTTATATTCCTCAATCTTCCTCAATCTTACGTTAGTTCTACTACTACTGTACCTGGACTCCTCCAGCAATAACACAGAAGAAGTCATTGAATATTCATGACTATGGAATGATGGTTATATTTATGTGACACAAATTACCCACAACGTTTTGCTTGTTTGATGCAATTACTAATTTCATTTGCATTATGAACGAGAAGAAGTTGCTGCAGTTTGCGTGTGAAGCATGTAACAGTAACTGATTACTGGCAGTGATGACTGTTTCAGGAATGAATTTACTGGGAGAAAAAGACTTCATCTTGAAATAGCATGGTAGCAGTAAAAAAAAAAAAGACCAGGCCACTTTTTGCGATTCGGCATTGTGTCGCTTTAACTGACAATTGCGTGTCCCCGTCCCCCCCCCCACACACAAATAGAGCTTTGTCTTGGTGGTATTTGATCACCTCTGCTGTTTTTATTTTTTGCACTATAAACAAAAATAGAGCGACGATTTAGAAAAAAATGCTATATTTTTGCGCAAAATTTATAGCATCTACAAAATAGGGGATAGATTTATGTCATTTTTAGTAATATTTTTATTACTAGTAATGAGTGAGTTAATGGGTGAATAACTTGTATAGCGCTACAAATGCAAACTAAATCACCTCAAGACACTTATTTCCATCCAGTGTAGTCCTGATCCTTCAGAAGAAGTGATGGCAGCAATCAGCAATTTTTATCGTGACTGCGACATTATGGCGGACACATCAGACACTTTCACACCATTTGGGACCATTGTAATTTTTAAAAATGCACTGCTTGCTGTAAAAATGACACTGGCAGTGAAGGGGTTAACCTGTAGGTGGCTCTAAAGGGGTTAAGTGTGTCCTAGGGAGTGATTCTAACTGTTAGGGGCCGTGGCTACGAGTGACACATCACTGATTGCTGCTCCAGATGAGATCAGTGACATGTCACAAGACAGAACAGGGAGATGTTGTGTTTACACTGACATCTCCCCGCTCTTCAGCTCTGTGAACCGATCGCGGAACACTGGCGGACATCAAGTCCGCGGGTCCCAAGGGCACGGTGATGGAGCTTGCGACAGGGTCATGAGAGTGCCGCCGGCGGAGCACTCGCGACCACACGGCGGCAAATTAAAGGGGACTTACCTGCTTTTAGTCTTGGGGGTAGAGAAAATGACTGAAGATCATTAAACATTATCCTCACTATAAAGGATATCTGTCAAGAGAGAAATATTGGTGACTGCAATTGCTGACCTTCTCCTGAAAGTACTAGGTGATCTGGCTTCAATATGTTTTGAGTCACTAACCCAAAACACACATGCATCACAAGAATAAAACCTAATCTCTGAAATTGTATATTTGCTCCAGGTCAGACAAGAACCAAAGTTAGAGGTGTAGCATGTGCACAAGGGAACATGCATTTAGAAAAAGAGCTCAGCAATGGTAGCCGGCCGTGATACACTAGTGACAGATGTGCTTTAAAGTGGAGTTCCACCCAAAAATTGAACTTCCGCTTTTCAGAACCCCCCCCCTCCGGTGTCAATTTGGCACCTGTCAGGGGGGAGGGGGGTGCAGATACCTGTCTTAGACAGGTATTTGCACCCACTTCCGGACATAGACTCCCGTGGGAGTCACGCCACTCCCCCCGCTGTCTCCTGGGAAACACACTGGTCCCTTCAGAGAGCGGGGACCAGTGAGGGTGCACCGCACTACTCGCGCATGCACAGTAGGGAACCGGGCAGTGAAGCCGCAAAGCTTCACTTCCTGATTTCCTCACCGAGGATGGCGGTGGGGGCAGCCGAGAAATGAACGATTGCTCAGCTTCAGCCGCCGACATCACAGGCGCGCAGGACAGGTAAGTGTCCATTTTTTAAAAGTCAGCAGCTGCAGTATTTGTAGCTGGTGGCTTTTAAAAAAAAAATTTGGGTGGACCTCCGCTTTAAGTTTAATATAGATCTGTTGTTATTGCAGTTTTTTGCAGCAAGAGTTGTAAATTTTGAGTCAACCCTCAATCTCGGACATATATGTGTTGTTGATTATTTGCTGCGCTACTCGGCCGCTAGCAGGGAATTTTTAACCTCCGCTAGTGGCTGAAAAAGGGTTAAAACCACCCGCAAAGCACCGCTGCAGCGGCGCCTTGCCAGCGGTATAGCCACGGTGCCCATTGATTTCAATAGGCAGAAGCAGTGGAGGAGCGGTATACACACCGCTCCTTCACCGCTCCAAAGATGCTGCTAGCAGGACTTTTTTTACCGTCCTGCTTGCGCACCGCTCCAGTGTGAAAGCCCTCAGGCTCACTCTCTTTGATTGATTGACACTGCTGTGTGAGCCAATGAGAACAGAGAGACCTGGGAGAGATGCTGCTCACATGCACATTGCTGGATCAAGATGGGGCTCGGGTAAGTATAAGGGGGGCTGAGGGGGAGCTACACCCAGAAGGTTTTTTCACCTTCATGCATAGAATGCGTGAAAGTAAAAAACCTTCTGCCTTTAATACATATGTATATACTGTACAGACGTGCACCTCTGCTTCTGTACATAAGGTAAACTACACAAGCTTGTCAGTATAATCAACAATAAGGGGTTATTTACTAAAGGCAAATCCACTTTGCACTACAAGTGCAAACTACAACTGCAAATTGCACTTGAAATTGCACTGAAAGTGCACTTGGAAGTGCAGTCGCTGAAAAACTGAGCGGTAGATCTGAATTGAGGAAAAGATGATCAGCACTTCAGGTCGTTGCTCTTAAACAATTGACGTATTTATTGACAGGCCACAGTAGACAAACGCACATAGGAAAGGTTGACGCGTTTCAGCCTATAAGGCCTTAGTCATAACCATGATCTGAATTGAGGGGAAGCTTTGCTTATTTTATCATCCTTTTTCCTTGCATGTTCTTCTCGGATCTACAGCGACTGTGCATCCAAGTGCCTTTAGTAAATAACCCCCTAAGACTAAATTACAAGGAACCACTTAGAAAACATTTTTATTTATTTAAGAAGCATTTTAATGATATCTACTTTGCCAGATACAGTTCTATGCTGCAATCAGTACAATATATGGTAAATGAGTGCAGTCACATGTCATTACTCTTCTTAGTGGCACATTTGCCTCTTTGTCCTGCAAGACAAATTACTTGTTTAGTTTTAGATTAGGTAGATGAACTGTTATATTATTATTATTTTTATTATTAATATATGATTAGGTATGTGTTGCTCAGTACATAAATGTTTGATAAACTGTTATAGAGGGATTTTTGTGCATCACCCATAAAATAATCACACTCAAGATTCTCCTGCCATAAGAGCTATTTTATCAAAAAGGCCAATAACTTAAAAGAACAGTGCACTACTACCACCTAGTGTTTGCTTTAAGTCTACTATATTCATCATTAAAAAAATATTCGGTATGGCTGAAAGAAAACCATCATCAAAGAGCTAACAAAAAAAGAGATGGAACCAAAGTAATTACAGAAATAAGTAATTTAACACATATAATTGTAAACTCTACAGACAACAAGTAAAACTGTTCAGGAAGGACAGTCCCCATTTTGGCTCAAATTCTCATGTCTTCCATTCATCCATTCTTATCCATTCATCCACTTATCTTTGTCACATCAAATTTTTTAATGCAGCAAAAAATTAAGACCTGATAATTACACCATTTTTGAGTCCTCCCATCTCTCGATCACAAGCCCTGAAGAAGGGGGAAATGTTTGAGCCACTGCAACACATTGGTTCTTCTGTTTTGTGTCCTTGTTGTGAGTAAATATCGATATTAAAAGTATTTGGACCCTCAGACCTTGGTGCACTCATTGGATTTTGTAGAGGTGAATCTACTGCTTTTGTGACATCCCGCAATTGTTGATAGCAGCCTTATCAAAGCCACTGTGCCCTATTGTAATTGGATTAATTTACTGATGGCTTTAATCCAGCTCCTTATTTTCACTGGGTCCAGGTATCCCGTTAATGCCTTTTTGATTTGTATTTTTATGCCCAACATTCATGTTCTAAAGCTTAGTACACACGATCAGTTTTCCCATTGGAAAAAGTCTGATGAGAGCTTTTGGTCGGGAATCTCGACCGTGTGTATACTCCATCAGACTTTTTGCAATGGAAAAACTGCTGGAAAAAGACAGAGAGCAGGTTCTCTATTTTCCCATTAGTAAAAAATCCAATCAGAATTTCCTATCGTGTGTACAAATTTTGACACGCAAGATTCTGATGCATGCTCGGAAACAAACCGACACATGCTCAGAAGCATAGAACTTAATTTTCTCGGCTCGTCGTAGTCTTTTATGTCACCGAGTTCTTGGCAGTCAAAAGTTCACCAAACGTTTGTGTGACCAGGTGTATGCAAGGCAGGCGTGAGTGGAATTCCGTCGAAAAAAACATCCAACTTTTTTCCGACGGGAATTCCACTTGTGTGTACAGGGCATTACTCTAAACAAAATACAACGATCAATGATTTGTGTTTTGTAGTAAACCTTTTCTGCTTATGATGACCATTTGAGGTGATGTCAGCTTATGGTAACTCTTTGGATAGCTGGACAATTTTGAGTGTCAATTGTGTTATCATGGCAAGTATATGTAGCACTACCCTTGAAGGAGCTGCTGGATATTTTCGGGCGACATGTTACCCCTATCTTCTGGCCGTCCAGGGTACTAGATGAGAACTGAGAAAATTCAATGTCCACACTTTGCACTTCTTTTTCTAAGATTTATTTGCTGAACTTGATAGAAAGATAAAATAAGTGAATTAAGAGGTGGAAGGGTAACAGGTAGATAGGTTCAGGTGCGTAGTTTCAATCCGGAAAAACTCCTGCTTCCAGTAACACAGCTTTTGTCACCACTCTAGCCAGAGTGGGTTTTGCGCACCCGGATAGGTTTCTCTCACTAGCCTAGCAGCCGGGGTGACACACAGAAAATGGTACAGTCTCTGCCACAGACCTTCCCACAGATGGAGACACTTTTCGGTCCAGAATCCTCACAGTACAGGATTCAGCACACGGATCTCTCCAGAGTAACTTCTTGTAGAACTCAAGCCTTTCGGTAAATGGTGCATCCTTCGATGAAGTTCAAGGCCTCTCTTGAGACACCAGCCTCGTGCTCGATCCTCTCCAAGATAGGTCCTTCATCAAGCGGCTTCCTCCATCAGGATGGACAGCATAGGATCACCTTTGTATGCGTAGACCCAATCTGCCTACTGGGCCTACTCACAAGATCACAACCCTGGACCAACGTGGTCCCGGAGCCAGGATTACAGGAACACGCACCCCCGGCCAGGAGGGCCACACACGGGGGGTGGTGGGACGACAGACTCAGGATTGACGACCCCAGTCCAGTGATGTCTGTACCTTAAGTACCCCTCTCCAGCATGCACAGCGGGACGATCAACCCCACTGATTGGCTGGCGAGGGAGAATACTCAAATCACCTTGACCTAGCTGCCGCCACCCTTGGCCTGGAGTAACAACTACACCCCAGGCAAACAATAGTGGTCACGGCGAGCCAACTTTCCTCATTGAACAACGAGGAAATAGAGAACATGTTCTCTATTTGGCTCGACGAGGAACTCGTCGGCTTCCTCGGACGAAAGTGTACACACGACGGGTTTCTCGGCAGAATTCAGCTCTGACCGAGTTTCTGGCTGAATTCTGCCGAGAAACTCGGTCGTGTGTACGGGGCCTCTAAATTTACAACAGTGCTGGCTCAAAAAGAGCAAGCCGCTACATATATATACAGAAAAATATGGCAGTAGACTAAATATATTTGCTATGATTGAATTTATTTATACTGCCTGGCTAAGCCAAACAGTCAGTCCCACTCACACGCCATTCACCTGTTCAGCTTTTGTAGCACTCAAACAATATCCTATGTAACTGTGATGAGACCCTTTCTCGCCCGGTTCTGCTCTCCCGACACTCCTCTGCTACCAGTGAGTCAGCTTGCAGATTGCAACATCTGATGGTCCAGTCATCCAAGGTTCCGGGATCCGAATTACAGCTATGTGCCATTCGGACCCATTAAGAACAAACACCAGGCAGGCTGTATGTAAGTTCAAACAGGACTCTTTATTTTCAAGTACACAGCACACTTTTATACAGAATTTTGGAACATCCCACTCCCAACAACCGCTTTCCTATTGGTCAATTGTAAAGTATGCAGTCTTCACTCAAGTCCTCCTTGACCATGCAAATGAGGACTTGAAATAGTCAACGGGGATTGGTCCAATAGCTTGGATAGAAAGACTTGTGTATTGAGACAGAAGCCCCAGGGGGTAATCAATGTACACAATAACCCGGTCTACTTAATTACTACCTCGGAGAGGTTACATTGCTTTAGACAATAGAATGCTAATTCAATACAGCTGACAGGCTTCTGACCTTTAGAACAATACAAAGTCCCTTAGCGTAAACACATACATCTTCAAACATACATAATAGATTCAATTAACCTTCAATCCCAATTCTAGCCAGACGGACTGGCTCCGACACCCGCTCTTAACCTGCAGACCACAATAAAAGGTATTTCAAAAGCCTTGCATTGAATGTCCCTCTCCTGTGTAACAGATGTCAAGTAGAAACACTTTAATATCTCAAGGTCCATGACAGTAACATACACACAAAGAAGCTGATTTACTAAAGGCAAATAGGCTGTTCAATTTGCAAGGGAATATTTTCTCAGCTTAGTAAAAAAAATCACAAGGCATAGAATACATAATCACATACAAGGACTACAAAAAAAATATATATTTTTGCTGCATATGATTATATGATGAAACTCAGCATAGCTCTACCTCATTCACTAGGTTTTGGGAAGAAATTATTTTGCAAAATGAAAATTCCCTTGCCAAGTAAATAGTCTGTTTGCCTTTAGTAATGCAACTTCAAAGCTTTCGGAGGTTGGGGGTGGATACACTTGAAGACAGTTTGACCACTGCTTGTTAGCAGAGCCACTGATAAGGCAGTACAGCCAGCCCTCCTGTACTGGGCCCGTGATCCATCAGTTCAAAAGGAGGGCCCAGGCACCCGCTGAGTATGAGGGCCAGCTGTACGGTCCTGTTGCAGACACTGATCGTCTTCTGCCTCCCCACGCAGCACTGCCAGCTTCTCCTCCTTTTCCCCCCCTGGCTGCCCTGCAAGAGAAGTGGTTCTAGCAGATGCGCCCCTTCCATCTTCTATCCGGACCCCCCTGTGTGCCCCTTTCCCCATTTTTCCCACTGGAAGCTTTTGCGGGAGAAAGGGGGATGCTTCTGGATGGAGAGCAGGGGAAGGGGTTGGTAAATATGACATTTACTGGCCCCTACCTTTCTTGAATGAACACAGTGAAGCATAATAAACTGTGGGGACTAATAAATCTATGTCCTCAGTTTTAATGGGGGAAAGGGGGGGCTGTCAGGTAGGCTGTATGGGGCCCCGGGATTTCCAACAGCAGCCTTGCTTGTCGGTACAGTATATCCAATGTAAAAAAAGAGAATCTTTTAAAGAATGTCATACACACTAAGGCTAGGCTTACACTTGATTTGAATGTGACTGACAGTAGGGGTCTGGTGCATCCCTGTTCTCTATTTCAGGGATGTATCAGGCCCATATTTTTGCCTGAATTTGAACCTGAAACAGAGCCAAAGATGCACAGGCTCCCATGCAGGCCTTTTTTCTCTAAAAATAGGTGCAGGAACTCAACCACGACTTCCGAAATTCCTTTCTGCCCCACACATCCTCCATTAAATAGTGGGTGTGGTCAAATTTCACAATGGGAGGGTCTTGAAGAGCATTAAATACCAGGAGTGCATTACATAAATAGGGGAAGAGTTCGGGGGGGGTTACACTCAGGCCTTGTACTCACGACCGGATCTGTGCGCTGGAAACTGTCTGCCCGACAGTTTCCGGCGTACAAGGCTGATTTGTGTTTTGTTCCGCTGGCGTGTACACACCAGCGGACCAAATTCCCGTCGTACCGGAACGCGTGCACGTAAACTACGTACGACGTCACTATAAAGGGGAAGACCAAAGTTAATGGCGCCGCCCTCTGTTCCTCTTTTGCTAGTTACGGGTTTGCTCGTGTTAGTGAAGGTTTGGTTAGAGCTGATTCGCGCTTCTCGGTCTCCAGGCTTTGACAGCGTGTATTCACGGGTTCAGTGCGTGTGCTTGCGGTAACGTAGTTGTCATTCGGCTATAGGCAAGCAGGTTGTTTCTGCTTTAGCAGTTGCATCCTGTGCGCTCGTATCTGTTTGTCACGCGTTTGTCGCAGGAAGTGCTGGATTTGCGAGTGCTTTCTGTTTCAGTGTGTTCTTGACTGACCAGCCGGCCGGTTTGAAGCCATGATGGAGCAGCAGCGTCAATTTTCGCGAGTTGGTGCTGTTTATGGGATGGCTGCTGGATATGTTCATTTGTCCAGTACTTTGGCCAGAAACAGGGGGCGGAGGCGTTTCTGGACCAAGAATTGGTTGCGCCAGCGTGACCAGTTCTCACATATGCCTCTGCTTAGGGAACTCCAGGAGAATAATCCTAATGACTTTAGGAATTTTCTCCGCATGACGGACCCCGTATTCAACCGTCTGCTGGATCTTCTGTCCCCCTATATCACGAGGCAGGACACTGTGATGCGCCAAGCCATCACGGCCGAGCAGAGGCTTATTGCCACGTTGCGGTACCTGGCGACTGGGAGGAGCCTGCAGGACCTCAAGTTCTCGACAGGCATCTCTCCGCAGGCGCTTGGGGTCATCATACCGGACACGTGTGCTGCCATCATCAAAGTTATGCATGAGGAGTATATTAAGGTAAGTTTCCTGGCTCTAATAATGTGGCCAACTAACTTTATTTTTATTTTCCCAGATATGCTGTGTGTTTAACTAACGTTACCTTTTCTCCCTATGCATGTTGATATCAGCTTTACATGTTTTATTCTTGGCCTACCTGCATATTTGTCCCTTACCCAATATTAACCTGTCCAGCATGCTATCCTAGGGACAAACCCACCTTGCCATTTTTTCAAACAGGACTTTTTGGTTTTTGTGTCCCCCCCCCCCCCCCCCCTTCAAACTTTTATTGTCCCCATCAGAGGGCTGTGGAGTCTCTTAATGAAGTGGCCCTATATATTTCATTTCCCAAATTCTCCATGCACATTTTTCTAATGCAATTTTAATACTGTGAACTGTCACAAGGATGCTTGTAGGATGTATTTGTTACAAAGTACTAAATCTCTAATTTTGTTTGTCCCCACAGCTACCCTCCACACCACAGGAATGGCAGTCTGTGGCTTCCCAATTTGCCCAGCGGTGTGATTTTCCAAACTGCGGTGGAGCAATAGATGGGAAACACGTCCGCATTGTGCCCCCACCCCGCTCGGGGTCGTACTATTATAATTACAAGGGTTATCATAGTATTGTGTTGATGGCGGTGGTGTCGGCACAGTATGAGTTTCTATATGTGGACGTGGGGAAGAACGGCCGGATGTCTGATGGGGGAGTGTTCGCACGGACTGATTTCTATGATCGTCTCCAAGCTGGTGGTCTGGCATTGCCACCAGATGAAGATAATGTGGAAGGACTTCCGTTTGTGTTCCTAGCGGACGAGGCTTTCGGGCTTGGTCCTCACCTCATGCGGCCTTTTCCCCAGAGGACCCTCACCTCAGAGAGGAGTGTGTTTAATTTTCGGTTGGCCAGGGCTCGGAGGGTAGTCGAGAATGCCTTTGGGATACTCACCAACCGGTTCCGCCTGTTCAGGACATCGATACATCTGGCGGAATATAAATTGGACACCGTTGTATTTGCCTGCTGCATTTTGCACAACTTTTTACGCAGGCACTCCCAGACGTACCTACCCGACATCGGTTCTGAGGCAAGACTACCCTCAGATCCCCTTCCCGGGCTGGACACTGGTCGCGCTGGCTTGGCCCCCCAATCAGCTCGTGAGGTACGCGACAAATATGTTGAGTACTTCATGGGTCGGGGGGCCATTGCTATGCCAGATCATATTTCTTTCTAATTCGGCCCCCAAAGAAAGGAATATTCTAAAAACTAATAAATAATTAGACCATTGGACTTTATACAGTTGTTTGTCATTAATGCTTTTTCTCTTTTTCTGTCTTCCTGGTTCTCTAACTAACTTCTTCAATTGTAATGCATAATTGATTTCTCCACTTTTAGTAACTAACCACATTTTGCACAGTATTCACTCATCTACAAACAGGGTATTGAGTCTAGAAATAAGAAGCAACTCCATTTGTAAATGTTGAGGTCAAGTTTTTTAATTTTTGCTTGTTCATGACCCCAAAAATAATTTTATATTTTTTTCATTACTCCCTGCTTTTGTACTTAGGAGTCTACAAAATTTTTTAAAACATTTTTTTTTTTTTCAGGTAATTCAACCAAAAATATTATGCAGATTATACATTTATTAACAAGTTCACTTTTTTTTTTCTCAAATATAGTTAGATTTATTGTTTACATATATATATATATATATATAGATTATATTTGGTGGGGTGTTTACCGCCTTAATTTTTTTTTTGGGCATATTTTTTATGCACAAAAAACATTAATTTTTTAACCATTTTTTTTGTTTTTGGTGTGTTTTTCTAAAAGTAAATTTTTAGGTGAGAATTTGGAGTCAAATCTCTACTTCACTAAATTCAGTGATTAGAGAGATTTATAATTCTATATATATATTTTTAAAATTTTTTGGCGTTGTTTATTCTTTATGGTCTAAACTTTATAGTATCCCAAAATGTTCAACATGGTCAAAAAGTAACAAAATCCAATTCCAAAAATATAAAAACTCACAACAGCAGTCAGTCATGGTGTGCTTTCACACTGGAACACGCCAAAATTGGAAGATACACACATTCAGTGCAAACTCGCCAAATGTCATTGGTTCAACAGACAAATGGCCACATGTGCTATCTGACATCATGGGTGATCAATGTCTGTGTTTTGTGGGAGCAAACCCTTCCTCTCAACTACTTGAGGATGGAGGAGGGGGTTGGACCCACAAAGCACAGACATTAGATATTCTGTGATGGCAGATAGCACATGTTGGCACACTGTGTGTGTATCTTCAAATTTTGGCGTATTCATTATTCAAACTGTAAAAATGTTTGTGGGGGCGGGGGATGGGCGGGGGGTGTTTCAGTCTTTGACACGGCCCATCATGTCAATAATGTTCTTAAAATTAGATTCGATGACCATCATTCTTTGCCGCATATTGTCCATTTCCGTGCTGCATTCCAAAAGGACATTTGTTACATTCTGTTCCATGAGAAACATCCTTTCACGCATATTGTGCATTTCAGTGCTGCACTCCATTACCTGCTGAATAATTATAGCAGCACTTGCACGTGAAAATATTGGCACACCATCCTCCTCCCCTAAAACAAAAAAAAAAAATGGCATTTACAACATTATTTTTCAATGAGGCCTATCTACATATGTTTTTTTGAATCAAGCTAGGGTGACACTGACCTGATGGGCTTCTCCTTTCCACCTCTTCGACATCTTCTATCACTCCTCCTTCTTCCACCACCTCCCCATCATCTTCAATCACTCCTCCTTCTTCCACCACTTCCCCATCATCTTGGACTCCTCCTTCATCCATCAATCCACCTTCTTTCAATTCGCCAAATTGTTCTTCCGCCACTTGCCCTTCATCTGCTATGACTTCTAAGTCCAAAATTACTTCTTCCTCCTCTCTTCCTTCCTCCTTTCTTCCTTCCTCCTCTCCTTCCACATCCTCCTCTCCTTCCACATCCTCCTCTCCTTCCACATCCTCTTCTCCTTCCACATTCTCCTCTCCTTCCACATCCTCCTCTCCTTCCACATCCTCCTCTCCTTCCACATCCTCTTCTCCTTCCACATCCTCCTCCTCCTCCACATGTTGAGATGGCAGATTTTGGCCTTGTCTGGCCCTCTCTGCCTCCTCCAAATGCTGGCGACTTCTTTCCCCTGAAATAAACCAAAAAAAATGTAGACTCATCAGCACACAGATATTGGAGAGCATAAATCGCACACATTGCTTAGAAGATGCTTTCATTTAGTTACTTTTATCTTTCACCAAACCTACATTTTGCAATTACTTCTATATGGCAAGCTCTGATCCTGCCCCTTTTTAGCAAAGTGACACACATGGATGTCCCCCCTAAACTGTATTTCTGGGAGACCCTACCAAAACCCATTTTTGATTTGGGGAGACACAGGTGCTCTGCATTGCAGATGTGAAAACATCTGCTTTATTACCACTGTTTTTAGAATGAATCCTGTTTGCCTTTCCCATTCTCATACTTTTTTTTTCTAGAACTAGCTTTTACACAATGTTTACAAACAAAGTTTTTGGCCAGTGAGCCATGTCCAGGTGTGTTGTTCCTGGAATAACCGAGCCTTTCTGATAAACTATGTGATGTTACGTTGTTTACTAAGAACACTGTTTGTAAATATGTAGTTATTTATGTTCTAAAAAATAAATGACAACATGTCTTTAAAATTACAAGCAGGCCAAGGAGGCAGATGGTGAAATATACATGGCAACACATTATTGCAGACAATCACCACCCCCCCCCCCCCCCCAACCCCAATATATATTTACTTACTTTTACGCAGAATTTTAAGTATTTTCTTCATCTGATGTGGCTCCCTCAATTTTAAGTCTGACCATCGTTTCCTCAGCTGTTCCTTGGACCTGGTGATCCCAAACATCCTCTGCATTCTCCTCGCCACCTTGTCCATAATATGTGCCTTTCGGCGGTTAGGGGTCTTGTATGGCCCTAATTCACCATCATAGTCCTTTTTTCGCATGATGTAAACTAACTCCACCATTTCCTGGAACCGCATATTAGTGGCTTTATATCTTCTTTTCCTTGATCGGGACGTCCCTGCCTCTGTCCCTTTACTTGTGGCATGAGAGCATCGTGCCCGCTCGTGTGACATCGCCATCTTTCCTTTCCCACAGAGATTATGGGCGTGGAAAAGATGAATTCTTACGCCATGGGCGGAGAAGAGGGCGGCGTTTAATACATACGCGGAGTGTAGAGAATGCAAACAACGTGTTTACGTCCGTTACGCGGAGAATCTTCGAGCGCATCCAGAACATACACAGTTAACGCCATATTTCCTAAACTCATTGATTAGGGGCCTCGCAAAGGTGACGAGGGCGGGGTTTCATAAATACGCGGAGTGTTTAAAAGGTTTACGCCGTGATTACGCATCTTACGCGGTAATTAGGCGAGCGTGAGAAACGAGGAGCGAGAGACAGGAAGGTAAGGAAATTAAAAATGTGATCAGCAGAGGCCTTGAAAATGCAGACACATGGGATGGGGGTTTGGGCTGTTGGTTGCACCCTTTTTAAGCTATTCTGTCTATGGGGTACCACAATGTTATTTTGGTATCCAAATGCTTTTGGACACCTCACAAAATAGAGATGTGAACAATGCTGTACCTCATTGACAAGTTTTTGAATGGTGTATTCAGATCAGGCAAAGTATTGTTCAAGTGTTGGTTGTACAGAGGTCATTAGGAAGTGTCTTTTATGTCATCCATTGTCAGGGGCATGAGATTTACACATGAAAGAGTGCCTAGATGAAAACTGTCATTTGTAAGCATTGTTTAATTTAATATATTTAAAATATTTACTGCAATGTGAACAATGGCTCTGCATCTAGCAAATCAATGTTTGGTACAAGCAATGCGGCCGAGCTGCCAATCATTGTTTAAACAAGAGAGACTGTGTTTGGAATTAGATATAGGTAATAAATTTGAAGACACATATTAGATCAAGGTCAACGCTGATCCTTTGGAATATTTATTTTTCTGTGGTTTATGTTTTTGTAATCTAGACTCAAAAAGAAATATAATTTTGCAAAAATTACAATGGACCTCCTACAAAGCAAGGAATCTATAGAGGCCTTACTTCAAAAATACCAGGACACGCCCATCCTGTGGAATTCAAAGCACTCTTTATATTGCAATAAAGAGGTACGAGCGGCAGCACTAGAAGAGCTAGCAAATTATATGCAAACTTGGGTGCCAGGATGCACTGCCAACATGGTGAAGGATAAACTTGCCAACCTCAGAAGCACATACAGGAGAGCATACAAAGCTAATAAAAGCCAAAAATCGGGAGCAGCAGCAAGACAAGCAAAGGAACCCAAACTGTGGTATTATAAACAGATGGCTTTTTTGCGGGACGAAATGGAAGGCAGGAAAACGATGTCCAGTCTTTCTTCCAACCTTTCCTCCATGCTACCTTCCAGCGGACATTCCCCAGATGACCACAGCCCTGCAGAGTCG
The DNA here is from genome assembly GCF_905171775.1 of Rana temporaria. NCBI lineage: Eukaryota > Metazoa > Chordata > Amphibia > Anura > Ranidae > Rana > Rana temporaria. Next base: position 115,051,192 of record NC_053498.1, on the reverse strand, counting down.
GAGGAAGAGGGCCTGGCTGACAGAGATGCAGATCTGCCACCCTTCGATGAGGAGGTATAGTAGTTTCCTCTATATTTATGGCGTAAATAATTCTTGGTGGATTAATGATTAGATATTGTAAAAATAAAACCAAGCTGGGAAAAAGCAAACAAAAAGGTGTACAGACAAATAGGTGTCAGGGATGACAACTGCAGGGGTCAGAAGTAGAGTGTATTCAAGTAATAATGAACAGAAAATACTGAACGAAAAACATGAAAATGAGTGTGGTTTTATTTAGCGAAATTGTAAAAAAATTCTTTTTTTTTCCACACAGGAAGAAGAGATCAGCCAGGAGGTGGCAGATCCTCAGGTGTCTGTCAGCCAGGAGGAGGCCGGGGTCAGTGGCAGCCAGGAGGAGGCCGGGGTCAGTGGCAGCCAGGAGGAGGCCGGGGTCAGTGGCAGCCAGGAGGAGGCTGGGCCCAGTGGCCTGCAGCAGGTCCACCCGGCCAGGAGAACCACCACCAGCCAGTCTTCTCCCCCCCAGGTGAGGCCATCAGGCCGAAGGAGGCAGTTGAGGCCTGTGGAGGAGGCAAGCCTCCGCATGATCCAGGAGGCAAGCGCCATCATGAGGGCCCCCCTCAACCCCACAGAGGCCTTCAGTGCCTCATTGGCCCATGATTTAAATGAAGGGGAGGAGGACCAGAGAAGACTGGCAAAGGCCCTGATGAACCAGGTCCTTTGGTGGATGCAGAGGGGCCTGCTGACCCCAGACACTGGGCTATGTGACCCGGCCCGGCTTGCGGAACACCATCCTCCTGCTGCCACATCAACCCCACCTGCAAGACCCCGTGTTCGATCCGCTGGAAGGCTGCCTGGAGGGAAGGCTGGAAAGAGGAGGAAACGTTGATTTTCTGCCTTCCATTTCCTTCCACATAAAGGACATCTTGTTTGTACTACCACAGTTTGGGTTCCTTTGTTTGTGTGCTGCTGCTTCATATTTTTGTGTTTGGCTCCTGAGGCTTGGAAGTTTATCCTTCACCATGTTGGAAATGCAAGTTTGCATATAGTTTGCTATCTATTCTAGTGCTGCCGTTCTTTTTATTTTTTGTGATGACATTTGCCTGAATAAAAGGCTTTTTGCTTTCATTTGAAAACATGTCTATTGTTTGATATACTGTGGGGATTATTAGGCAGCAAACCTTTAATAAATATACAATGGGTAATTTACAAAGGACACACTCCTTGGGGGGGGGGGACATTTGGTGTGCCAACATGGTTTAATATTCTCTAATGAAACACCAAAAAAAAAAAAAAAATTTAAAAAAAACATGTAAAAAAAAAATAGTTTAAATGGTGACATAACTATAAACAAAAAAATAAATTAAAAAAATGCACATTCCTTTACAAAAATGACTACTCTAAATTATGGAGGACCACCAACCAAAACACACGTCTGGCATAGAAAACATTATTAAAGGATTACATCACAAGCAAGAAATGTGACATTTCAGTATGGGACAACTCTATTGAAATTGCATCAGCAAGAGAACGGGGTTATTCTAGCAAGAGAAGAATTAATAAAACGAGGCTTTAAAATGTGGTTTAGTGCGCCTTTTTAAGACATTGTTCTCTTGCTAGAATAAAAGGTTTCTAATGACGAATGTGCCATATCCCAAAGAAACGCGAGTTTTACCTGAACGAGCGCTCCCGTCTCCTCATTTGGACTGAGCATGCGCGGGGTTTTTGTACGCTGCTTTTGTGTACAGACGACCGAACATGTCTGACGGACACGATTCCAGCAGACTGTTTTAAAGCAAGACCAGGAAACAGTTGTTCGTTGGAAAACGGTCTGGCCGACGATTGTTTGCTGGAATTCTGTACGTTACTGCCTACACACGAACGAACATGTCCGCTGAAACTGGTCCGCGGACCAGTTTCAGCAGACATGTTTGGTCGTGAGTACGAGGCCTCAGAGTGCAGAGTTCAGGGTTGAGCTACGTGCAGAGTTTGGTGGTACACTACAAGTTCAGGGGTGAGCTACGTGCAGAGTTTGGTGGTACACTACCTGAAGCACCCAGCTGGACCTAGTACCTCCCTGCACACTGTACTTTGCCCCATCTTTCTCACCTGCACTCAGTGGAGCTCAGTGGAGCTGCTTAGGAGACCAGATCTGTGGGAGCCTTTGGAAGACAAGCTGTGACTTGTATACAAAGAAGCCAGACTTCTGTGTTTACAAGTGATGGTGGTGAGCAGAGAGCAGAGGGCCTGAGCCAGAGGTGGCGGAACTGAGTTCCACCAAGTTCCAGCTGAAAAAAAGCCCTGCTCCTGTGCAATCTGCTCCAGAGATGTGTGAACCAGTCACACTCTCCTGTAATGCGAATTGGATGTGGGGAAACCCAAATCCAATTAACATAAGTGTGAACCCAGCCTCATACAGATGAGGCAAATCTGTTGGTTTGCTCATTGCTGGTAACATCTATTGCTGAGTCTCTGGATACATGTCCAAATGTAATGTAAGATTTGCCATTCAAATGAAAGGCATGCAAAAATTATAATTTCTCACCACTGATTATTTGGTAACAATGAATAAATGTAAACAATAAAAACTATTTCTGACCTTTTTCCTTCTGCTCCACAAAACCGTAATCTTGCTTCACCCGTGACAGATTAAATAAGAATTTCTAAGATGAATAATTTCATCAAAATTGTCTGCATAAAAAAATACAGAAATTGACAATAAAAAGAGAATCATTACCTGAAACAAGCATTTAGGCTGTTTTTATTTATTTATTTATTTATTTATTTATTTATAAGAACTGAAAAAAGGGACAAGCATACTGTAGTTTCTTGCTGCAGATGCCATCACGATGTTTAAGTTTGTGTATTCCTATGTGTTCAGCAGTTTGTCATAAATCCAGATCACTGACTGAACTTTAATTACTGACAAGGGTCTATTCTGGCTCTCTATTGATTGGAGTCAGCCAGTTCCATGCCTGAATTGAATCATTGTAATTAATAATAATAATAATGTGACATTAATTACAGGCATGCATTGGCCAAAATCATTTGCAGAGAAAATAATGGACAGATAAATATCATCATATTTGTGTATATACAAATACCTACAGTGGTCAGTAGGATATAATAGTTATAATAATTTAGCACGTTGACTTGCAGAGTTGGAATATGCTCTTATGTGAGTTTACTCTGTGTTACAGTTTATTTTTTGTAACCCAGAAATATAGTGCTAGCAGTTCTGAAATTCTGCATAGCCAAATAAGGCCATGGCCTAGGTTGGTGGGGCTTCCAAGCACTACCGAACTACCCACACAGCGGTGTTGATTTACTAAAGCAAATAGACTGATCACTTTACAGGGTAACTTTCCCCAGAGCTTAGTGCATACAATAGTTGGCTATGTAATCCGTGCCGCCACTTCCATCACCAGGTGCAATGCCTGCTCACTTTAGGACGCGACCACCTGGGTCATACAAAGCTCTCAATATTGTGTTCTAGGGTGAACCAGACAGGAATAGCATCAAGATATTCACAGCGTCCTTCAAACTAAAGCCATCTGTTTTTTGTAATGTCCCAGGAAGAAAATTTGAAAAACTTTCATCGCGCAACAATGTAAAATATGAAAAGGTGAAATCACATCGTAAACCCTTAACATGTTCCACCTTTCTTGGCCCCCTCTGTACTTACCTCCCTTTGTGATGAGCGGACAGTGCCCACACAGCTGGTACAGTGGTTCAAGGGATTTAAAAAACGTATTTTCTCCCTCTTCTTTCTGCAGGGCTTCTGGATGTATTAGAGTGATTCTGATTGATCAGAGCCAGCACAGAGCATTGGTCTGATCTATTCCAGAGGCATGGCATTAGGGAACATGCGCTCATGCCCCGGCGCGATTCCAGAGCCAATGTGCATTGCCCGCGGTGGTGATGTCCATCGGTGACCCGTGATCGCTCCAGAGAGATCTGTCAATGTAAACATACAGATCCCTGTTCTGTCAGGGAAGTATAGAGAGATTTGCTGTTCCTAGTGATGAGGAACAGCAATCTCTCTCTACTCCCAGTCAGTACACTGCCCCCACAGTTGGAAACACCTCCCTAAGGAACACTTAACCCCTTGATCACCCCCTAGTGTTAATCCCTGCCCTGCCAGTGACATTTATACAGTAATCAGTGGCTATTTTTAGCTCTGATCACTGTATAAATGTCAATGGTCCCAAAAAACATGTCAAAAGTGTCAGATCTGTAAGCCGCAATGTCGCAATCCTGCTAAAAATCACTGATCACCATCATTACTAGTAAACCAATCAATATACACTTGTTGCATCTTTTTAGCAAAAATATGTAGAAGAATACATATTGGCCTAAACTGATAAAGAAGCTTTTTTTTGGGGGCGGGGGGGGATATTTACTAAAGCTAAAAGTAAAAAAAATATATATATATTTTTTTCAAAATTGTTCTTTTTTTGTTTATAGCGCAAAAAATAAAAACTGCAGAGGTGATCAAATACCACCAAAAGAAAGCTCTATTTGTGGGAAAAAAAGGACGCCAATTTTGTTTAGGTACAGTGCCGCATGACCACACAATTATCAGTTAAAGTGACTCAGTGCTTATCACAAAAAATGGCCTGGTGATTAAGGGGGCAAATCCGCCTGGTCCTTTTAAAGTGTTTGTTAGCCCAAAAAGAAAATGCAGATTCTGGTCCCTTAAAGCAGATTAAACAGCACATTGCTTGTGCTGTGTAATCTGCCCCCCTCTAATCTGTAAGAAACCTCCCTGATCCCTCCACTTCCTGTGTCCCGCTCTCTGTGCTGACCACAATAACCCAGGCTGCTGAGCCCTGACCTCTGTGGTCAGCGTATGTTCCTCCATCATCCGTAGCCCTGCTCTGCTCTCATCTCTCCCCCTAACCTCCTCCTTCCTGTCTGTCAGCTCCATGTCTGTGTCTCTGTCTCTGCCTCCCGCTGCTTTTAGTAAAATTAAAAATGGTCACTGCCAGCCACTCTATTAGGGTCTGGCATAGAACACTGTATTGTTCTTTTATAAAAATGAGACTTGTAAATACTTGTTTAGAGTGACCTTCAGACTGGTCACATGACTCTCGGACAGTTTACAAGGCTACTTTAGGAGGGGCTGAGCGCCCATGTGACCTCCCCAGCTGATGTCAGAGGAAGATCTCGGCACTTCCTGCAGAAGCCTTCCATCGGAGCTGTACAGCAGCTGTGAGTCATGTGACAGGGCCTGAAGATCGCTCTAAAAAGGTATTTACAAGCCTCATTTTTATATAAGATTTATGGAGTGTGCTATGTGAGGCTCTAATAGAGGAGTTGGCATAAACGTACTTATATGGGTTAACAACCACTTTAACTCCAGTGTACAGGTTCCTTTAAATACTGTATTATACAGATCATAACCATGTAAAGGAAAGCCTTTTTTATTTTAGTAAGCCAGAGGCTTAAAATTCATTACAATGACCACTGTAAACATGTTCAGCCTAGGACTTGTAATGAGTCCTTCAGGCATGGCTTGCTTGTACATCTCTTCACTGTTATCTCTTTCCTAACAGAAGCACAGGTTTGTTTGGCTCATAATTGTACCCTATTATCTCGAGTAGACTTTGTTGAATCAGCTGGAGGCTGTAATCTCCATCACATGAATCTCACAAGGCAGATGGTTTTCTTACATATCAGTTTAATAACGCTTTCAGAGAATTATCCTTTGAGAAGATATCTGCCATGTCAGCAAATATTTCATGATGACTAACACCCAGGATTGGAAATGAAAACATTCTATCTGTTCCCGTGCACCACTGTGAACGTCTTCAGATTATTTCTGAAGAAGAAAATGATTTTTTGTTATCAATGTTTAAAATATAGTTATGTTATGTATAACCGATCATTTAAAGTGGTAATAAACCCAAGAGCAAACATTTATTATATTGCAGCGTACCAATTCTTAGAAGTGATGGGAGCATTTGTTTTATTTTTTAGGTATTCTTTTTGTTTATTTTTCATTTTGTGATCCAGCCAGTAAGTCTGCTTTTCAAAAGAATAAGCTTCCCTACAGATGTATTAGTTACAGGGTTGAGACAAACCATTTACTACTGATCGAGTGCTTTTAAAATACTGTATATGCTCGAGTATAAGCCAAATTTTTTTAGCACATTTTTTCGTGCTGAAAATGCCCCCTCGGCTTATACTCGAGTCACCTTTTTGCATCTGATCTTCCATAGGTCCCCTGGACCCCAACCTTGCCACACATGTAGCCCCATGCTTTCTCTACAAGTGTGCAAAGTTTGTTGTCCGGGGGACCTACGGCCGGGGAGCACCAATTTTTCAAACACGGGCATCCCTTCCATAGACTTCCATGTTAACGGTAATTTCTCCAGTGATTTTGGGGACCCGTTACCAACCAGTCATAGGTCCCCTGGACCTGAAACCATTTTACCTCTACAAGTGTGCAGAGTTTGTTGTCTGGGAGACCTACGGCTGGGGAGCAACAATTTTTCAAAGCCGGGCACCCCTTTCATAGACTCCCATGTTAAACGTCAGTCTAGTCATGGACACAGTGAGGCATTGGCACAGTGAGGCATGGGCACAGTGAGGCATGGACACAGTGAGGCATGGGTACAGTGAGGCATGGGCACAGTGAGGCATGGACACAGTGAGGCATGCACATGGACACAGTGAGGCACAGTGAGGCATGCAGATGGACACCCTAGGCTTATACTCGAGTCAGTACGTTTTCCCATTTTTTTGTTAAATTTATTTAGTTACCCCCGAAATTCGTTTTTATTTATTTTGTTTTTCGTTAAAAAAAATGCATTAGTCCGAAAATCCAAATTAAGGTTGAATCTGTCATTGAAGGCTTATGGTGTCTGTCGAATGTTCTAAGAAGAAGAAGAAGAAGAAAAAGAAGAAGAAGAAGAAGAAGAAGAAGAAGAAGAAAAAAAAAAAAAAAGATTCAACAGAATCTTTAAAAAAAAAAAAAATGTTGACTCTTCATGTCTCTCTATGTCAAATCTTCATGTCTCTATAATGTCAAATCTTTTCTCTCTATGTCGAATCTTTTCTTTTTATGTAGAATAATATTGGACTAATAGAGTTAAGGTTAGGCACATTCGACCGCAACGAAAACGAAAATAAAGCATTTGTTTATGTCGGATCTTTTCTCTCTATGTCGACTCTTCTTCATGTCTCTATAATGTTGAATCTTTTCTCTCTATGTCGAATCTTTTTTCTTTATGTAGAATAATATTGGACTAATAGAGTTAAGTTTAGTAACATTCGACTGCAACGAAAATGAAAATAAAGCATTTGTTTATGTCGGATCTTTCGGTTTTCATTTCTGTGCTTTCGTTATCATTTGTTAAAACGATAATTTAAATACCTGAAATTCGAACGAAAATGCATTCGACCGAAAACGAATGCACATGTCTATTATTTGGTGCTATATAATAGGCCAAATAATTAAAATGTTGCCTCATCTGACATAACACCTTTTTCCATGTGGCCAGGTGAGACTAAAATCAATGTATTTGGCCTCAACACCAAATGATATGTCTGGTGGAAATCCAAAACAGCTCACCATCCAAACAACACCAAAAGATTAATTTTATATTTGCCTGGAGTTGGGCTTTAACCTCTAGATGACTGTGGATGATGGATCTACAGCCTAATCAAGGTGTTTCTGTAAAGGGGCCTATATCTTCTGTGTAACTTTTGCCCCATGGCAACTTATCCAGTGTGCATAGCTAGCTTTGAGATAGGTCTAATTCCAAATGCCCCAAAAATTGTGATTGCGCCCACATCTGATCAGAGATGCTTATGTTGATATAGTTACAGTAAAACCTTGGATTGCAAGCATAATTCGTTCCAGAAACATGCTTGTAATCCAAAGCATTTGTATATCAAAGCAAATTTCCCCATAAGAAATAATGAAAACGCAATATGATTCGTTCCACAACCATTTATTTATATGGACTATAAACTGAAGGACTTATGAAGAGATTATAGCAATGTGATATGTTGTGTAACCATAAAATGTCCATCCACAAATGGAAGCCTCCACAACGGGATGAGAAGAAAAATCCAGCAGGAGCTACAGAGTATAATAGAGAAGAGAGTCACCTCTAAGTGTAGCAATATGTTGCTAAATGTTGTACCTTCATTAAATGTAGCCATATTACTACACTTAGAGGCGCCTCTCTTCTCTTTAATACTCAGTGCTGACATGACACTACTGATATCAAGACATCGCTTGAATATAAAGTCAAAATTTATTTTGAAATTTAGCTTTTCTTGCAAAACGCTCTCAAACCAAGTTACTCTCAAACCAAGGTTTTACTGTATCTGATTGACTAGCAAGCAACCCCAAGTAGTGTTAATAGAACAGAACCTTGTGTCTATGCAGCTGTCTCCCGACTTGCTCTTTGACACATAGTAGAGTCACACTAAACTATGCTGTGAGATCTTTTGTCACTAATGGGGTAAAGGTTGCACTAATTTATGGTTTGAAAAAAAAATATCCATTCAAGTATGTATTTAAGAATAAGGATGTCACTTTAAGTTTTTTTTTTTTTTTGCATTAGGTATTTACAGTACTACAAAAAATACACACATGCTATACAATATTATACTTTCTGCATATGTAGTTTTGAGACTAAGTAATAAACCCAAAATGTGAATCACTCTTACATTTTTGGTATCCAATTAATCAGAAAAACATTAGAATACCTTTCAAGTTGTATTAATGGCTAAATAATAAACATAAAGACAAAATAGTTAAACTTGTATTTACAATTCCTAATACAACAGTACAATTTGTAGTGGAGCAGACTTAAAACCCAGTTGTGAATGGGTTAAAAATACAAATTATTTTGGGTAAGATTTTGGCGAGGGACACAAACATTAGGCGAGAATATATCCTAGTATTCTTCCTATGTTTGTAGAAAACAAATATAATGTCTGATTGTTTGACCTGTCATATCTTTAAAATCTGCATTAGCTCTTTGGCCAGTTTGAGTGAAATGTATGTTAAAAAATATTTTTCCTTGGTTGATTTGATTGATAAATGTATCTTTTTTCTGTGTTCTATTTCTGTTCTTGGTAATGTAAATTTTTTTGTCATGTTGGAGTTCAGGCTCAGTTTAAGGCTTTGCATTTTTCATATACGAGGCAATGGCACCACCATGTGGAGAAATTGTATACTTACAGCATGAACATGGGAAGACAGCACTTACATATGATTTTTAGCTTTAAAAGGCCAACAAGTTTGTGTTTTGAGGGCAGGGGGAATAACCAGTTCAATAAAACATGTTAACAGTTCAATGATCAGAGGGCACTGAAGCCTAGTTTAGTAGCTTTGGTACACATTGGTTAACATAACCATTTAATCAGAGATTTACAGAGAAGCATGGGTTAACATATATATATATATATATATATATAGTCACCTAGGTTGATGCAGCATTGATCTGATGCTGTATCAGTCCCCTGTTGGCTCTAGGACTGAGAACTGAGTGATCAGCGGTGGAATGTTGAAACCTTTTTTCCAAGGACAGAGGAATAGTAATAGACAGGACATAACCAGGTTCTGTTCTACACCAGAACACCACCCTATTATAGTCTATGGGACCAGAACTTGATAAATCAACAATCCCCATTTGTAAGGCTTATATGCAAGCTATTGGCCATAACAATGTATCCATGCAAAAAATGTATAAAACATTGTTTTTAAACAACCAGTGACTCTATAGATTATTTAAGTAAAAATGAAAACTTTCTTTAACCACTAGCTGACGGCCGTACGACTTTGTATGGCCTCAGCGCGGCTCCCAAACTCTAACAGGCCGTCTTTTTACGGCCTCCCCTTTACACGTTCCCCGCGCGCGCTCCCGAGCGCGCAGCGGGGAACTGCTGTGCTGGCCGTGTCCCTTGGACACAGCCAGTCACAGATCGCCGTGAACGGCCAATCGGAGCGGCCGTTTCCTAGGCGATCTGTGCGGCCAATGAGAGATGATCTCATATGTTTACATATGAGATCATCTCTCATTCCCGGCTCTCGCAGACAGCGGTGCTGTCAGGGGAGAGAGGAGACGGATCTGTGTCTCTTGTACATAGAGACACAGATCGGTCACCCCCCCAGTCACCCCCCTTCCCCCACAGTTAGAACACTAATTAGGATACACATTTAACCCCTTCCTCACCCCCTAGTGTTAACCCCTTCCCTGCCAGTCACATTTATACAGTAATTAGTGCATATTTATAGCACTGATTGCAGTATAAATGTGAATGGCGCCAAAAATGTGTCAAAAGTGTCCGCCATAACGTCGCAGTCACAATAAAAATCGCAGATCGCCGCCATTACTAGTAAAAAAAATAAAAAATAATAATAATTCTGTCCCTTATTTTGTAGGCGCTATAACTTTTGCGCAAACCAGTCGCTTATTGCGATTTTTTTTTTTTTTTTTTACTAAAAATATGTAGAATACGTATCGGCCTGGACTGAGTATAAAAAAAAAAAACGTCAAAAAAAAATTGAGCTATTTATTATAGCAACAAGTAAAAAAATGTTTTTTTTTTTTCAAAATTGTCGCTCTATTTTTGTTTATAGCGCAAAAAATAAAAACCGCAGAGGTGATCAAATACCACCAAAAGAAAGCTCTATTTGTGGGGGAAAAAGGACGTTAATTTTGTTTGGGAGCCACGTCGCACGACCGCGCAATTGTCAGTTAAAGCGACGCAGTGCCGAATCGCAAAAAGTCCTCTGGTCAGGAAGGGGTTTAAGTGCCCAGTAAGGAAGTGGTTAACTATAGTGCCAGGGGGTCCCCTTAGCCTGCCTGTAAAGTGGCCTATCTGCACCATGTATAGAACCTGCTTCAGCAAAACTGACATTTATAAAGAAAAAAATACTTTTAAATAGATTTTCCCTGCAAGCTTTCTATTTTGTAAACAATGGCTTGGGGAGCCAATGTGTATGATGAGGCCACAATTAAGTGCACTCGGAACAAAATTCAAGATCTTTTGGATACATTCTGGTGTCTCTTTCTTTGTCGCCAATTTTGCATTGAAATAATACATTTTTGAACCACAGTGAGCAAGCCTTATGTAAAGAAGACAAATTAGAATACACTCAGGCCCAATTTCATGGGAGAACGTGACTGACAATTTTTTTATTTATCAGTGTTCTAGCCTCTCTGTAGGCTCATGTTACTCCCTTCCTCAACCTCAGAACCAACCTCAGAATCAATGAATGTCGGTGCATCCTCAAGAAGCAAGTGGCTGATGCTGTGTTCAAATAATTCAGCTGACTCCTCCCTGCATGATCCTGGGGCTATGGCAGGAGTAGCTGTGGACAAAGAGGCAGAATAGGCTGCTCTGGAAGCTGTGTTGGACCGTGAACAAGCATCAGCTTGGGTGACGGGGATGAGGATGCTTTAGTAAGCCAGTCCACCACCTCTTCTACATGCTGTGGCTGGATAGCACACCAACATCAGTAAAAAGAGCCAAACATGCCCTGCCTGAGAATGAACCATGTCCACCTTTGCCTGTGGACACAGACGCTGCTGGCCCCCTCATAGTGGCATGGAAATGTCTGCCTCACCTTGTTGGCATCCCAGACATGATGGAGGGGGCTTATTACACAAATGTATTAGATAATAGAAAATGGGTGATTGGATGCACTTTATTTAATGAAATGTAGTGTTTGGTGCACTTTAAACTGTGTACAATTGGGGACTGCCACTGAGACAAATTAAAAAACAAAAAAAAATATATATATATATTTATAAAAATGGGGAACACCAGCGTCACAGTGAGACAAACTGTGGCTGACAATTTAATAAAAGGGGGTGGGAACAACAACAACACTAATAAAAAAGACAGCTGGCACAAATTGAAAAAAAAAAAAAAAAGGGGGCACACCAGCATCGCAGTAAACAAACTGTGGTTGACAATTGAAAAAAAAAATGGGGGCAAAAAAAAAGGATGCAGTGACAAAAAAAAGTGTGTGTGCAGCACCGTATACAGCACTAAATGTAATGCTGTCAAACACTGCACTACATTCACTCTACACTACACTCACACTAAGCTAACACTATACTATAATCACACTATACTACCACAACACTAAACTGACACCCTTAGCAATCTCCAACAACACACTGCAAAAGGTTCCTGTGGGAAGGAGCCTTTTAACCAGTTAAGCCCCGAGCCTGTTTTTCAGATTCGGTGCTTACAAGACTAAAACATTTTTTTTTGTTAGAAAATTACTTAAAACCCCCAAACATTATATATTTTTTTCTAACACCCTAGAGAATAAAATTACGGTCATCACAATACTTTTTGTCACACCGTATTTGCGCAGCGGTCTTACAAGCACTCTTTTTTTGGAAAAAATTCACTTTTTGGAATGAAAAAATAAGACAACAATAAATTCGGCCCAATTTTTTTATATATTGTGAACGATAATGTTACGCCGAGTAAAATGATACCCAACATGTCACGCTTTAAAATTGCGCCCGCTTGTGGCATGGCGTCAAACTTTTACCCTTAAATCTCGATAGGCAACGTTTAAAACATTCTATAGGTTGCATTTTTTGAGCTACAGAGTAGCTAGAATTATTGCTCTCGCTCTAACGATCGCGGCGATACCTCACTTGTGTGGTTTGAACACCGTTTACGTATGCGGGCGCTACTCGCGTATGCGTTCGCTTCTGCGCGCGAGCTCGTCGGGACAGGGCGCTTTAAATTTATTTTTATTTTTTTCTTATTTATTTTTATTGATTTTATACTTTTTTACACTGAAATAAAAAAAAAATGTATCACTTTTATTCCTATTACAAGGAATGTAAACATCCCTTGTAATAGAAAAAAGCATGACAGGTCGTCTTAAATATGAGATCTGGGCTCAAAAAGACCTCAGATCTCATATTTAGACTTAAATGCAAAAAAAAAATGTATCACTTCTATTCCTATTACAAGGAATGTAAACATCCCTTGTAATAGAAAAAAGCATGACAGGTCCTCTTAAATATGAGATCTGGGGTCAAAAAGACCTCAGATCTCATATTTAGACTTAAATGCAAAAAAAAAAAAAATGGAAAATGTGTCATTTAAAAAAATTACCACAAAAAAAATGTCTCTTTAAGACGCTGGGTGGGACTGACTTTTTGACGTCACTTCCGCCCAGCAAAGCTATGAGGACGGGTGGGGGCCATCTTGCCCTAACTCGAGTCCTCACACACTAGGCAGCAGCATCCGATCTCCTCCGCCGCTACCGACGGCTCCGGTAAGCGGCGGAGGGCGCGGAAGAGCGGCGGGAGGGGGGGCACCTCTCCCGCCACCGATAACGGTGATCTCGCGGCGAATCCGCTGCAGAGACCACCGTTATCGCTTACACGACCGCCCACAGAAGAGATGGATACCTCGGTTGTGGCAGCAGCTGCTGCCGTTACCGAGATATCCATCTTTAAAAAGAGGACGTATATATACAGTGGGCGGGCGTTAAGTGGTTAAAGTGTGGGGTGGGACTATGAGCACTGAGCCATTATTGGGCCAAGTCATCATAACTATATCCAAATCAGGACTCTGACGATGCTCTGTGCCCTGACTGGACAAAAACTTGCAGCCAATCCGGGCCCTAGATTGCATTGTGGGGCACTCAGCCAGGGAACATCCCGAGAGCATCCGAATGGGCTCTGTTCGGGCAAAACCAATGCTCAACTCGAACAGCCCGCCCATCTATACAGAGGAGTCCTGCTATCCAAGATGGCAACAATGCAGGAAAGAAATGTGACTGCTTCTCCGTCCTCCCCACCAGAATCATTGCTTTCTGTCCATAACAGCAGAGACATCTTGGAACACAGTAAGGAGGAGTAAGAAAATAGTGACCTTTCTGAACCCTTCCACAGATACTTTTTGTAACGTTACCCCCTGTAGGAGCCACTGTTATTTAAATGGTTCTTTTGAAAATAGTGCAGAGGCAGCTAGATACACAGCAACAGTCCATATACTCTGGCTCAATAAACAGTCTAGGGGATGCTTTTTTTCGTATCTATTGCTAAATAAACTTGAAGAGTGTGGGGCAGTATGGGATACTCCAGAAACACTACATAGGAACAGGAGGACACACTGGACTTTTCTGAACAGTCTTAATGCCAGAAGCAAAGTAGGATAGCTAGAACTGATACCTTGCAAGAGCTGTCACCACTAACGCTTCCACCCAAAGGACAATAGCACCCAGTCACTAGGGGCTTCACAGGATAGCTGGATGCCTCCTTCCAGTGTCCACCGGACACACTTCAGTAAGAGAGGTTGCTCACAATGCCACAGGACAGCTATTATATTTAGAATTTAGGTAGCACCCCCCGCCCGCGCTTTGCTTCAGTTGGGATCTTGAGGATGAACATTGGCTTAAATAAGTGAAACTTCTGTGGGGAGGGGAGGCACCCCCTCTCAGATGGGTGGAATCTCTTTAACAGCAAGACCCTGTTAGCCTATAAGCCTGTACGGTTAGCCTATTTAAATGACTCTCCAGTCACGTGCTGGGCACACCTCCCCAGAGACTGGCTGAAGCACAATAAATATTCAGGCTTCTCATTTGACTTTCCAGCCCACTATGTTCTAGAAAAATCTTGACTGCAGGGGGAAATAATTAAACCTGCAGCCTGAGAGATTCAGAACATCCCAACGCAATCAAAAGCCACTCAAATGATTACAAAGAAGCCAAAAAGAACTAAATTTAGCTAACATCCTAGTAACAACCAAGGAGGGTGTTACACTTGAGTTGCTGCCTACAAAGCAGGACATAAAGGCTATGTACTACCAACTTGAGGCTGGACATAAACAAGACATAGCTGACCTATGAGGGAGTCTGAATGGATGACTTGGAAGACTGCAACAGAAGAAATAACATCTGCCCTTATTGGATCCCAGAGGCCACTGGACCCAACAACATTGAGCCTACTTATATTGAGATACTTAAAGTGGATGTAAACCCGATTTATTTTTTTTGCTGTCACAATATAGAGTATAAGATTTCCTATTATCTGTGCCCAGTCTTGCCACAAAGAGTTAATCCAGGCCTGCGCAATCCTCTTTTATTTTTTCAGTGAGATAAACGGACAAATGGGAGAAAACTTTTGTCCATTCTTCCCCCTTGTTGTGAATGACAGGTTATTTACATATCTCATGCACAAGCCTGAGACAGGCATTATTTTTTAATTCCCACCCCCACTGATTTTCTGAAGTCATGTGATTACTTTTCTGGATTTTGACTGGATGTTAGTGATCATAGCAGAATTTAGTGTAAGGAATACACAGGAGAAAATGCATGTTGACAAGGGCAGTGTAGAGGTGGGCGGGGAGTCTACTGACATCACGACTCCACCCACCGAGCTCCAGACAACAGACGCACCCACAGAAACTGCAGTTTTTTAGTTCTTAACAGACAGAGGAGAGACATTTGACAGGTATAGATACATGCAGGAAGCATGTATATCCTTATAGATCAGCACTATGGCAGTAGTTTAGAAAGGATGAGAGTGGGTTTACATCCACTTTAAGACACTGATACAAAAGTCAGTTACTGAATACATCAAGATTGACAGGTAGCACACAACTACTGCAGGATTCCTAAGCCTAATCTCCTGCACCCACATGATGTCTTATGGTGAGTTCACTATTTTTCTGTGAAGTAGGAGATCATGGCAAGAGCAAATTCTGTAGGCTTCTTTGATTTTAACAGTGAACAGACCATAATCTTCCCTGACCTTTATAAGAGGACTTTAGAAATGCATTGCCTAAAGGTGACCTTAACAATTACTGTACAGTATATACATTCTACAGCTCTCCCAAGCTCTTGGTAGCTGCTATAAAATTGCTGGCTGGTAAGTTTACAGCACAGTAAATGTCCTACAGCATACATTTCCTACTCTCCAGGAAGTGCTTGTAAAAAGGTCGGTCTACTAAACCAACTCCTACATGATCCACTCATACCTAGTTTGGAACAAATATTTAACATGATTTGTGAAGATTGCCCTTTCTCAAAGCAGATGCAGGAAGTGCATATCACTATTGTTCCCAATGAAAGTAAAGGCCCCCTCACTTTGTGCTGGTTACAGACCAATTTCCCCAATAAACCTTAACCTGAAAACTTACACTAAGAACATTGCTGAATATTTTAAAACTCATATTCCTTTAATATCCACATGGACCAGCTGGGCTTTGTTTCACACCGTAAGGCAAGAGATAAATCTTCCAAAGCCTTCACTTGTGTGGAATTTTCTAAAAAAGAGACACCCTCTTTTCTAGTTCAGGGCCTCCACAATCACCCTCTCCTAGTCCAGGGCCTCCAGACACCCGCTGTCCTGGTCCAGGGCCTCCAGACACTTGCTGTCCTAGTCCATGACCCCCAGACACCCTATTTTCTAGTCCAGGGCCTACACGACCCCCCTCTCCTATTCCTGGACCTTCAGACACTTGCTGTCCTAGTCCAGGGCCTTCGACACATGCTGTCTTAGTCCAGAGCCTCCAGACATCCACTTTCCTAGTCCAGGACCTCCATGACCCCCTTCTCCTATTCCAGGGCCTTCAGACAGCCTAGTTCCTAGTCCAGGGCTTCCAGACACCCTCTTTCCTAGTCAAGGGCCTCCATGACCCCACTCTACTATCCCAGGGCCTGGGGGGTGTCTATAGTATGTCTGTAAAGTAGTGCATGTTTCCTGTGGTTAGAAAAATCCCTGCACAAAATTAAATTTCTAAAGGAAAAAAGGTAATATACAACTATTTGCGGCTATAATGAATTGTTGGGTCCCAGCAATACAGAGAAAAGTCATTGAAAAAATGACATGGGTCCCCCCCAGTCCATTACCAGGCCCTTTGGGTCTGATATGAATATTAAGGGGATCGCTCTTACGATGCGCGGAATCGCCGGCTGAAAAGAAGCATATCTGAATGATGCCTGTAGCTGCAGGCATCATTCAGATATCCCCCCTCAATACCAGGACATCATATGATGGTGTGCGGTATTGAGGTGGTTAATATTCATACCAGACCCAAAGGACCTGGTAATGGACTGGGGTGGGGAACCCATGTAGTTTTTTCAATTATCTGTATTGCCGGGACCCGACAATTCATTATAGCCTCAAGTAGTTTTAAATTACTTTTTTCCTTTAGAAATGTCATTTTGTGCAGGGAAACATGCGCTACTTTACAGGCATACTATAGACACCCCCCAGGTACGAAATTTAAAGGAATATTTCACTTTTATTGTTTCACTTTAAGCATTATTAAAATCACTGCTCCCGAAAAAACTTTCGTTTTGAAAAAAAAATTGCATTGATACATGTCCCCTGGGGCAGGACCCAGGTCCCCAAACACTTTTTATGTCAACAACTTGCATATCAACCTTTAAAATTAGCACTTTTGATTTCTCCCATAGACTATTAAAGGGTGTTCCGTGGCTTTCGAATTTGCCGCGAACACCCCGAATTGTTCGCTATTCGGCAAACGGGCAAACATAACCCGAACATAAAATTCATCCCTATTGCTAATGTGGTCCTATAAATAAAACTTTCAGAAAGTTTTAACTTGTAATGTATCCATTATTAACTGACAACCTTGTAGAATGAACTGCAGGAATGCAACATTATGTCAAGCATGGTCTTAATTTGATAAGGGTTTAAATTGAAACTTTATAGTCCTCCATAAAATGGTATAAGATATGATTTTAATTAAGGTGCAAGGTAATGAGTTCATATATTTCTGTCACAGGGATTCTATCTAATTTAACAGGGTGTATCTTCAACATACTGACATTGAATAATTTATTTTGGTTATCATTAGCTGTCAATGCAGAACGAGTTTAGCTGGGTAATTAATTGACATTTGTAAGATGCATGTTTGTAAATCTAGTAAGCTGCAGTTTGTTACCTTTTATATAAACAGTCTGCATCTGCTGAGGACATTTGAGGTCTCTACAGACCTGTAACAGTTTCCAAGTGTTTGTTTAACTGCATTCCAATCTTTATGTTTTAAGAAGAGGACATTTTTAAATCTTTCATGTAAAGTTCAAACGATCATTTGTCGGTTTTTAGAGTGACTGTTGGATAATGAATAGTCACAAATACTTATAAAAGACTAAAATGTTTAGCAAATATGATTGTGAATCACATGACATTGTGTGATATATCTAGCGGATGAAGGGCTCCCACCAGTGCTGGCACAAGATCATCCAGTGCCCAGGACAAAGACTGGAAACTGTAGTCCCCCCCCAATGAAGAAGACCAATAGCAGCATGGCAAAAAAAATGCCCCTGAGTCGATGGTAACACTTAAAGAAAGAACAAAAATAGTGCTGAATCAGTGTCCCTGTGTCTGTGGTGTCAGTCTGAGGAGTGCTCAGGAGTGCATATTATACAAGCCACATGGCTTAGAAGTGCGAAATGTTCAGGGCACTGGGCAAAACTGTATGTCATGCATGGCCCTGTTCTCTGTAATGTGACTTGTGTAGAGCTTGAGAGGGCTTGAGGGCTCAGGAGCGCATATCACATAAGTTGTAGAGTTCAGTGGTAGGTATGACACAGGTATGACAGGATGCAGGGTTCAGGAGTGGGTATTGCACAGGGCACAGGAATGTGCATTGTGTAGGGTGTATGGCTCAGGAATGGATAACACACAAGCCAGTGTTCAACCATAATATGGCCTTTCCCCCTAAACTCCCTTCCCAGTAAAGGGCTCTACCTGTTACCTCCAATAGAGAGTTCTTCCCTCAACTTTCCCAAGAACAAAGCTCTTTTTCCATCCAACCCTCTCCCTCCAAGTGCAGAGCTTTTCCACCAACTTTCTCCCTCCTTCCCAATATAAAATATCATAGAGGGGCTGCTGTGAAAGAGCCAGCAGCTACTCACCCAGCCCTCAGCATAGGAGGAGCAGCTGCCACAAGACTTGTCTGTGCTGTAATGGTACAGGCCAGAGAGTGCTCTATGTAAACCCAGAAAAGGTGAACTGTCATTTCTTGTAAACACAGAAGCCAGCAGAAGAAGCGAGAGGTGCAGAAAGCTACCTCTACTGGCTTATGTGTTTACAAGAAGTGACAGCGGTGAGCACAGGGCCAGTACCAGAGGTGGCAGTACAGAGTCAAGCCCTGTTGACAAGAGTGACACTGCAGTCACTCCTGTCAGTGAGGCGCAGGAGAATAGAGTTGCTGAAGCTCCCTGTGCACCCTCCAAATAGTTACACTGCATCTATGTCTGATGTTTTTTTTTTTTTTTTTATAAATCATGGAGAGTAGGAGCACGCAAAAGTGGACAGGAAAACCCAAAGTTTCCAGCTGGTTATGAAGGTGTGAATTATGGCCAGGAGATCTTGTTGCAAAAGTATCCAAGACATACAACACCACAAGCTAATTCATCCCACTGGACCCAGCATATAAGTAAAAATATCATGTGTGGGTTGGTGGACTGACCCCTTAGGAGTGGTTCAGTCCAATATAAGAGTTGATTTACTAAAACTGAAGATTGCAAAATCTGGTGCAGTTCTGCATAGAAACCAATCATCGTCCATTTTTTTTTTTTGTTGTTTTTTTTTTTTTGTCAAAGCTTTACCATATTTGGCACTCTTCAGCTTTAGTAGATCAACCCTAGTGTTACTTGTGAGAAAATACTCTATATAATTACCGTATATATTCGAGTATAAGCCAAGTTTTTCAGCACATTTGTTTTGCTCGGCTTATTCTCGAGTCATCTTTTTGTGCCTAATCTCCTGGAATTTGGGGACACGGTACTGGCCAGCCGTAGGTCCTCAAACTTGGCACACATAGAGCCCCACTCTTCCCCTTTAAGTGTGCAAAGTTTTTTGCCTGGGGGACCTACAGCCGGGAGCACAGATTTTTCAAAGTCGGGCACCCCTTCCATAGACTCCCATGTTAAACGGTAATTTCTCTGGTAACTTTGGGGACCTGGAACTGGCCTGCCGTAGGTCCATTGGACCTTCGCACACATGTAGCCCCAGTTCCCTTCTACAAGTGTGCAAAGTTTGCTGTCTGGGGGACCTACAGCTGGGGAGCACCAATTTTTCAAAGCCGGGCACCCCTTCTATATACTCCTGTGTTAAACGTAAGTCTAGTCATGGACACAGTGAGGCATGGGCACAGTGAGGCATGGACACAGTGGGGCATAGTAAGGCATGGACACAGTGAGGCATGGGCACAGTGAGGTATGGGCACAATGAGGCATGGGCACGGTGAGGCATGGTCACAGTGAGGTATGGGCACAGTGAGGCATGGGCACAGTGAGGCATGGACACAGTGAGGCAGGCACATGGACACAGTGAGGCAAAGTGAGGCATGCAAATGGTCTCTCTAGGCTTATACTCGAGTCAATACATTTTCCCTTTTTTTGTGGTAAAATTAGGTGCCTCGGCTTATATTCGGGTCGGCTTATACTATAAGGTAGTTCTGTCAAATCTGATATTTAACCTAAATATCATGTGATACAAAATTGATTTGATTGGCTATGTGATTATACAGTATGTTGTATTTGAAAAGTGTTTTGTAATTCAACTTGTTATGCTTTGCTTTATGTTTTGAACTAAGCGAAGGCAGCAACACAAGGGCTGCAAATAGAGCCCCATTTTGTGTTTTTTTATTACCATTTAGTAAAGATTGCATGATCAAATGTCTAGGCCTTCTTTGAACTTTCCCAGGCCTTTTTTCAAAGTAATATAAACCACGCCCAATTTCTTAAAATAATGCATTCTAAGCAGCCTAGTGAACATTGCCTAGTACATAATGATCTAGATTTGTGGACAAAACCACTTACTTGAAATACTATTTACCGCTGTTCCAGGTCCCTCAGCACAGCTCTCCTGAATTATCTGTCGGAAAAAGCATACACACTTTGCAAGAGAATTTTCCTTGGCACTTAATAAATGGGACATAGCTCTGCTGACTCCCACCATCCAATAATGTGCAAGCAAAAATGCTATTTTTTTTTGTTTTTTTGCTTGCACAAGATTGGGTATTCTTTGCAAAGTGAAATCTCAACAGATTCACTTAGCAGTGAAGAAAATGCCCTTGCAATGTGTAACTTCACATACAAAGTAAACATCCTCTTTGCTTTTAGTAAATCAACCCACATGTATACAGGGACATTGCAGGTGCCAACAGCTGTTTATCAATTAGCTTGGAGTAGGGGGGCGGAGTAAGCAGGGGAGTGGCTTGCCATGGGGCTGTTGGATTACCTTGATGCACACAGTATATACACATGGATCTGGTCAGGCGAGGAGTGCAAAACATATAAGTAGCTTCATAGGACCCTGCACAAGAATGAAGCTGAGTTGCCAACCATCTGCAGTTTGTAAAAAGTCTGTAAATGTTTGTGAACAGCCTATTAGTATTCAGCTGAGCTTGCCTTGAGGTCAGTCTCAGCTTGGCCGTTCTCAGCTCAGCCTCAGTTAGAGCAGTGATGTCATGCCACTTGGCATCTTTTACAAAACTTTGAAAAAGAATGTTAAATTAAAGCTAACACTTTTTAAGCAACTACAGCAACAGTTTTTTTTTAATTTCGTTTTGAATAAGGGGTTTTACATAAATGAATAAAAGTTGTTCATTGTAAACACCCTTGTTTCTATCCAGATTCAAACTTGTCTCCCCATCTATTCCATCTCTAATTCATAATGAATAAATAGACTTCATTCAATCAAAAGAAATTTGAATAAATATTTCTCAGTTTACTCCTTCTACTACTCCACAGCCCACCCTGAAAATACATTTGACTGGGTTAACCGGACATTTTTAGAAGTATCTCTCAAAAAAATTGGATTTGGGGACTTCCTCCTCTATAAATTCATGTCACTCTGTGACAGCCCACGACTAGATCAAATGGCATTCTCTGTGACCAATTCTACATACATAATGGCTCCTGCAGGGGATGCTCATTATTACCATTGCTTTATGATCTACTAATGGAACACCCAAGTGTACCGCAAAGACCCAAAGGATCATTAAATGGCCTCTAGGTTAAGCCAGCCTTTTCTTGTAGAGGACATGCTACTCTTTTTTACCAACCACTTATTAGACTTCCCATTATCTGGTGGGAATTCAAATTGTTTGGAAATCTCAGTAACGATAAAGACAACAGCCCGATTTTAAACATCACCCCCCCCCCACACACACACACACACACACACTCCTTGTACAGTACATACTGTGTATCTTTGTAAATAGAAGATAGACTTCATCACCTATCTAGGAAACTTTATACCTTTAGATCTGAACATTCTATATACATTTAAGTACAGTAAACTTTTAACTGAAATCTTATAAGATAGTTCCAAGTGGAAAGGTTTAAAACCTATCATGGTTTAGAATCATCACCCTAAAATTTGACATCCTGGCCATTTTCCATTTATATATTTTTTGCCAAAGCCAAAACCCTCCCAAAGTGTTTTTGCTCAGCTCTATTCTCATACTATTGAGTCTAAACAAAGGACGTAATGGGGTTCCCAGACTTTGAGGACTAGCACAAAGCTACCCTCCTTAATACGCTAGCTGACTGGTTTCACCACTGTTCCTATATGCAGACTACAAAACTTGAACAAGGCCTTTGCTCCTTGGATTTGATAGCTCTGCCCTGATTGACCCCCTTTCAACATCCCTATCAAGCTTCTCTACTTACCTGGAACTACCCAATTTATTGATTTGGGACTGCTTCATACCCAGGAAGCTATCCCATCAACCAACCCCCTTTCTGTAAAGTACTAGATTTTTTCAGGGAATCCCTACCATGACTTTGATGGTACTTCCTATTATAGCAGAAAACTCATGACCCACTGACTATTTCTTTGCCCATAAACTTTAAAGACATACGTGACACCCCTCAAACCCACCCAACTTGAAGCCCTCCTTTCTAACACGTCACTTGTTTTCAAAGATCTATCTATTGTTGTGACCTCCAGGATTAGACCCCCCCTTCTTGTCCAAGTAGGAATGCTACCTGGGTCAGACCCTTTCTGATAAAAAGTAGAAGAAATGTTTTATTATAGCTCACAAATTATGCATGACTTTCTATTTCCAGGAATAGAATTACATGATTGTTTCCCTTCGGTACCAGACTCCCACTGAGCTAAGTCGTAGTCATAATCTGCTGAGCTGGGTACCTCGCTTCACATGTGGTAGGGGTTTTGTCTGCTCACAGCCTTTTGTATAGTTGTTTTCATATGGGACCTAAACAACTATGGCCAGTACCTGACTTTGGTTAATTCCAATCTCCTTTACATATTTCTTCATTAACAACAGTACAGTCACATATTATATATAAACATATAGGAAACAATAGGACATCTTACATAGTGTAATATGATGCTCAGTCTGGTTAAAACTGAAACAAAAAAGGGCTTTTATTTTTTCCATGAGAGTATATTCATTTTCTTAGTTTTGGATAGAGCATGGAAGGTTCTTGTTGCTGATTTACCTAGAATTCTTATTCCCACACAACAGGGAGCAAAACAAAACACCTATCAAAAATTATGGAAAGTTTCACTCCTTCAACATTTTAATTGGAAAACATAGCCCCTTTAGAAGATGTTGTGGTGACAGTTTTGGATTTCCCTTACTTTTTCCCCTGGAGAAAATGGTCCTTGTGGCAAAAAGTAGTTTACCTACAGACAGCAATAAAAACCTTCAACAATAAAACTAAACTGACTGCTCATTGAAAAAAATAAGGATGGAAGTACAGTCAAAATGGCAGTACTGTATTAATTCAATAAACAGCAGAAGCTAGAATGGCAAGGTTGCATCCAACCATTTTCCTGAGGTCCCTTGACAAAAAAAAGAAAAGTTTGAAGAGGCAGAGGTCTACTTGACAAAGGGGTCCTTTCACACTGCACTGTAGCAAAATCATAGTAAAAACACATATGAGTTTTTACCACAATTGTGCTGTGTTTCAGATGTGTTTACAGTGTGTTTATGGTGCATTTTTTGGGTTGTGACTCAAAAATAGACCAACAGTGCAAAATGTGGTGAATTTTTGTTGCATTTTTTTGTGTTTTGTTTGTTGCTGTGTTTTTCATTCGGTTCAATGAGGAACTGCGAATTTGGTGTGTTTTTCAAAACTCTGCCAAAGATGCAGCATGCGGGACTTTTCAAAATGCACCGCACCTGTAGCGCAGTGGTGTGAAGAGTCCCATAGGATTTAAAATAAAGCATTTTGTTGCGCAGGAAAAACACATTAGTGTGAAAGGTGCCTTATGTGTGCAAAATAGTGTGAACTTTAAATATACTGCACATACATAAACTGTTAAGGGACATTCATAAAGACCACCCAATATTTTTTGTCCCATGACTGTACCAGGGTGCACACTGTCAAATAGTTGCACAAGCATATTTCCTATATGGAAACATGTTAAAGTCCTGTCCTACTTGTAGTACCCTACAAAAATGGTGTAGAACATAGACATATAGATAACATGCACTCCTTTAATCAGAGGCAATGCTGTGATGTGTACACACCACAAGATATTAACTCTGCAGGGTGCCCAAACTTTTGCAGACGACCATTTTTTGTTTTCTGTAATTTTGAAAGTGTAAATGATGGAAATAAAATCTAACTTTTTTTTTACATATTATAAGAATGTCTAATCTGTAATTTGATGCCTTTTGGAGATTTTTCCATCTTTCCTTGGCTTTGTTATGCACATTAATACAAATTTTTACCTGGGGTGCCCAAACTTTCGATCCCCACTGTAGTTGGTCAAAAGAATGTATGTTTCTTTTAAACTTAGCTTAGCAACAACACCTTAATCTGATTTATTAAGTTTGATCAAATTAAAAATGTTTCTTTTTTGCAGAAAGCTTTAGCAGCAACACATTTATACTTTTCCATCAATCAGGAATGGTGCCACTTTGACCAGCAATACAATTCTCACTGATGCATAACTGTCCTGACAAGTGACAATTTCTTTCAAGCTTTTGTTAAAAACGAATAGACTAAAGATTATACAGTAATAAACAAGATTAGAGGTAGGTGTTTTATACAAGAATTAGGAGACCCCAGACAATATAGCAGTGAAGAAAGGTCAGCAGCAGGACATTGTTACATAGCAAGGCTAGGCTAGGCACTGTTGCTCTTTACATTATTGTATACAATATAAAAAGTTATAGTTATGTAAGCACAATGTTTCTAAAATTACATTAATTTTACAGCTTGGAATTTGTACTTGACAACACACAAAGGGATCATAAAACGGTGTCAGTTTTTTGTAACTTTTATTGAACACAAGTATTTTGACAGAATGCAAAGTTCTCCATTAGTACTCAGTATTTACAGCAGTGAGAATGGGAATAAAGTTGGTAGTCAATGATTCACTTGGTAAAAAGTTTTGTAACAAGAGAGAAGGCCCCAGAAGTAGGGAATGTAGGGTAGGGATGTGAATGGAGGCATTTGAACAGCATAATACAGAAGGCCCACCTGGAAACTCAGGCCTCATTCATGTGTCCTGTACATAATAGTTCATCCATGAACCTAACACCCAAAAAAAATGAATGTGCAGTTGTATGTCACATTTTAACAAAAGAACACTTAACTGTCTGAAGGATGCAGTGTGAGCTTGCTCTCGCCTATTGGCTGATAAATATGCAGTGTCTAAACATAATAATGCAATAATAAACACGTATTTACTTATTACATGGTTATATTACTAGACATAAGAAGGAAGTGTTGGTCCCTAAAATAAAATTGTGTCACAAATCCACTCAGTGCATCAACAAAACATGACTTAGGGCACAGTATTTATAAGTCATTTTCTTAACTTTTATCCTTGAGTTATTAACAATGAAATTTTGTTCTGTTTATGTAAGCAAGCTTTTGCTTCATTTACAAGCATTTTATTCTTTCATTATGTTAGGAGGAGATAGTATTTGGCTTAACTGTTGTAAAACTAGAGTATATATCCCAACATGCTATACAGCCTAGAAAAGATCTAAAGCAGATTAGCTGCCATGTACTATGCCTTGAAAACAAACAGTAAATAAAATTTGAACAAATTAGATGTAAGCTGTTGTAAAAAGGAAATAAAAAAAATGCATCTTCTTAAAGCTGAACTCACAAACTGAAAAACTTCTCCCCCTTGCAAGAGTTAACTTCTCATTTTGCCTAGGGGATGATAAATAAGCTGATATACTTTATTCCTTGCTTCCCCGGCATCCAGTACTCTCTTCTGCTGTTAGCTGTGGGCAGACCCTCAGCATCCTCCCATACAATCCAGGATTACTGGCCCTGCCATTGTACAAGATGATGTCAAGGACTGTGACCAGTTGGGCAGCAAAGGGAAGAGGCCTTTGCCTTGTACACACGGTCGGACTTTCCGAGAAAAAAAGTCAGATGGGCCTTAGATAGAGAACCTGTTCTCTATCTTTCCGTCGGACTTCCGACGGACTCACGGCGGACTTTTGCATGGTTAAAACTCCAACCGTGTGCACGAGGCATTAGAGATATCCATGACATGAAGAGGAGGAAATCTATGGAAGAAACTTCATCTCCAAATTCATTATCATCGAACTAGCAAAACAAGCAGTTAACCCTTGTAGTAAGAAGGGGGCCTATCTCAAGGGTAAAGACTTTTAATTCTCAGGTTTCAGCTTTAAACTGCACTCACTGCTTATACATAATGGTAGTAGCCTTTTTGTGAACTAAACAGAAACTCACAAGGTGGCAGTGGTTCAGAGTATAACTCTGACATGATTACAACAGGTGCCATTGTGTGTCTTAAGCTTCTGTTAAGTCTTTAGTAGTGTGAAGTTAATATTTCTTTTCACAAAATGGCTTTTAGTGCTGTGCTTAGGTTGCAATTTTACATAACTAACAAAATTCAAAATTTTTGGGTCTCGAAAGAGCAAGGCCTTGTCCAAAAACATGTGGCATGCTTACAGATGGTCAGACATGGGTGGTGTGTTTCAGCTCAAAAATACAACTTAAGTTCTCTATTTTATCAAGTGGAACTCCTAAAGTGAATCTAAACTCAAAAAGTGAAGATGTTAATTTTGCATAAGCAATGCCACGGAAAATGTACCTTATATCTAGAGTTCCTCCTAAAAAAAGTAGGTGCTCCTAGGTACTTCTGTTCCTATAGTCTCATATATCCACAGTGGGAGATCTAGGGAACTTCTGCTTCTCATTGCCTACTTGTAGGAGATTTAAAGTGAGATTTGGTTATACCACTACTGTGATGCTCACTTTTCTCCTAGCTGAAAGCTCTAACATGAGAATGCAAAACCCTGCCTCTACCAAGATGGCAACCTCTACACAGAGACACAGTGTAGAGCAAAGCATGGGGATCAGCTTCATGGAAACCAAATTCAATAGTGGTGACTAGTTCCTTGCCCTCTATTTGTTTTTGTTTTTTCTTATTAGCAGAGTTTCCACAGTTCACTTTAGTATTTCTTAAAGGGGTTGTAAAATCAGAAGTTTTTTTTATCTTAATGCATTCTATGAATTAAGAGAAAAAAGCCTTCTCTGTGCAGCAGCTCCCCTCGGCCCCCCTAATACTTACCAGAACCCCATCTCTGTCCAGTGATGTCCACAAGTGTCTCAGCCATCCGAGACTCTCTCTCCTAATTGGCTGAGACACAGCAGCGGAGCCATTGGTGGCCTCTGATGTCAATAAAAGTCATTATCCAATCAGGAGTGAGAGGGGGTGGGGCCGAACCAAAGCTCTGTGTCCGAATGGACACTTTGCCCACATAGTAAGCTGCTTGCTGTGGGGACACATAACAGGAGGGAGGGGCCAGGAGCACAGAAGAGGGACCCGAGAAAAGGAGGATCTGGGCTGCTCCGTGCAAATCCACTGCAACAGAGCAGGTAAGTATAACATGTTTGTTATTTTTCTAGAAAAAAAATGAGACTTTACGATCACTTTAGGCACTTTAAAGAACTTCATAAAGGGTTACTGCAACTTGATAAATCAGGGCCAATGTATCCTAGTTTTTCATTTGAAAAAGTATGATATGGTTATGGTGGGTGTTAAAATGACAAAAAAAAGAGCAATTTATTTCTAATTCAGTAACAAGTAGAACATATAAGGTATAATTGATATCCCTCACTTGGCATTAACTATTAGGCAAATCCCTCCATTTCCATCCCTATTAACATTAAAGAAAATGCAAAAAAATGAAACAAACAAAAAAGTAACATTTAGCAACATGACAAGACCATTTTTTCACAGTTTGAATTTAATTAGTAATGCTCACTGTCCAGATGCAAAAAATGCAAAACAAAATAAAAAAGGTTAAAAAAAACATTTAAACAAATGCTCATTCACTGTTAAAGGAATGGAAACACACCAAAGCAGAACTTTGCCATTTTTACATAATCTAAGGACCAGAATGAAGGATTTGCCGGGGCTTGAGTCTGTAAAACTCTTCTGATTTGTAATTCCCATAAAATATTATTCCACCACCATAACTAGACTTTTTGAAGCTTTTTTTAATTATGATACTATGACAAAAACACATTTCACACTAATATTCACACATTTACTGTGCACAAGCTGACAGCAATTAGAGAAAGGGACATTCCATTTTTTTTTATTATTTTAATACAAATTGTTGATTTTCTTATTTCCTATTTTTTTTTTTTTTATTGATCAAAAAGAATGAAGCAAACAAATGCACATAGTATCAATCTTATATACTCAAATTGTTTGAATGCCGTGAAAAGTTGTTTTTTAGAAGGTTTTTGCATCCTGGCAAAATTAATGTAAATAAGAAAATAAAAATAATTGCTTGAAGTGTATAGAACTACAGCTGAGGGCTGGCATCAAATCAAAGGATTTTGGCATGTCTTCATTATGGCTAATACATATAGTATTCATGTTGCTTAGAAAAACTAGTGAATATTGTTATCCTAAGTAGAACATTCTAAATATTCCCAACCAGTTCACTCACACCCTTTAATATGCAAAGGCATCCCTACACAGGTAAACCTTATAGATCTAACAATAATTGTCTTCACTCAACTCAAGCATAGAATCTATACACAATTGTCAAGACTTCTCTAAAAAAAAGGGGGTTTATGGTACAATTATATTTATAGGGCTGCACCGAATTGCAGCATTATTTTTTTCTTTATATAGAACAGTTTTGGCTGACATACCCTATAAACTTAGCAAAGGCTTTCTGATACCACTAGTGTCTTGACAAAAGGTCTGTAATCTAGGATTAAAACTTTCTACAATATAATGCCCAGTATATGTTATGGCAGGCACCTATCACTATCAAGATTTAAGATATTGATTTTAAAGAGCCTAATCCATAATTGGTATAAATTTATATTTTAGGCACACAGATTTTTTTGGACATTTATGAGTATTCTACATGTACCTGGATAGAAAGGGTAATGTTATCCATTGAAGTAAAGAACACCTCAAATTATTTACAGTATGCTGTGGAAAACAGCACCTCTAATGCTCCCAGCCAAATAAGCTTTACTTGATCAATAGTGTGGCTGTACATGCTTTGAAAAATAGATGCATGCTACAAGTCACTACACGTGTTCCTCTACTGCCGGGCAAGGAAGGTCTGGGAATCAAGATCTCAGGTGAGAATACCAGATTAAGGAAAGGGTTATTTTATCATACTACAATTTTGTTAAAAAAATTCAGCGTTTTATCAGATTTTTTCATAATTTATAAAAAAAAAATAACCCTTGTGTGGGCATTTTTGATGACCTTTAGTTTAGATTTTTTTTTCAAAGTCAAAGAGAAACAATGTGAGCTAAAATTTTTGATTGTTTTTTATTTCATGTTTAGTTTAACAGTTAATTATTTTTGGAAATAAAGGGCCAGATCCTCAAAAGGGATACGCCGGCGTATCTACTGATACGCCGTCGTATCCCTGTTTCTATCTTTGGAACTGATCCACAGAATCAGTTTCCAAAAGATAGGCAGAAGATCCGACATGTGTAAGGGACTTACACTGCCGGATCTTAGGATGCAGTACCGCATCCGCCGCTGGGGGCATTTCGAGTCGAAATGCCGCTTCGGGTATGCAAATTAGCACTTACGGAGATCCACAAAGCTTTTACGCTTCGTTTTTTCTCCGTAATTATTAAGTTGCATGTGTAAAATTAGGGCTGCTTTTACAAAGTGTAAACTGTTTACACCTTGTAAAAGTAGACCCTTCTTACCCGCGACGCTGTTTTTTTAAAGTTATGACCATACATTGGATAGAATTGAGACAAAAAAAAAATACAGTAAGCACATGTGCGGCACATTGAAATGCAATATTCCCAAATATATTAAAAATAGCGTGACCAAATTAAAAACGTTTTCAAAATCGATGTATATATAAAGCATTAGAGAAGATTTTCAATTCAGGCCTCTTGACGGAATGTGGCTGAAGAAAAAAAATGTGGGCATAGCCTTCTCTTTTGCATTCTCAAATACTGTACTTAAAAAAATAAGTAGAATGTGGCTGGTTGCAGTGGGCAGTAAAACAGATCATATTTTAGACACCAATGATTATTAGGAGGCCCCTAGTCTCATGTCTATGGCAATGAATTGGAATATACCATGCATGAAAATGAAAAGCAAGCATTTGACTAATATGAACAGTAACAGTTACCTGTGTAGTCCTCCTAAAGTCCACCTGTTGTTATTCTAGTGTAAGAATACCCTCCATAGTGGGAATATTAAGGTCTTTATCTATGTGGTACACATTCTAGCTTCAGTACACTGCTTGCAATTTGTTATTGAAGCACACAACTATCTTTATTTATTGAGGGGGGGGGGGTGTAGAACATTCATGCGTCCCACTAATGTGCATCCATGGTGATCTAAACTATACTTAAGGGATGATGCAGCAATAAATCCCTAGAATATGAAGTTAATGATTCTTAGCATTTAACTGTGAAATCATATTATCAACACACTTGTGAAATTGAACAGGACTAGTCAATTGTAAACATTTGTTTTCCCCTCAAAACATCTCATTACAAAGCACGCATGCTAGTTATCCAATATATAATATGTAGATATTCTGTGTCTTTTGAGAAATGCAGTTGCACAAATTATTGTGAAAAAAAGCACATGAATGAGAAAAACAATTGGTTGTAAACATGGAGGGAAAAATACATACATATATATATATATTTATATAAAAAAAAAAAAAACTGTGCATGTCAATACTGCAAATTGAAATATAACAAAAAAGCAAAAAATATACATTTGGCATCCTACATAAGGAAACAAAAATATATAGATCCCCATCTGGAAGCAGTGCAGTGCCAAGATAGAAATTTAGGTGTAACCAGTGTGGCCCAAATTCATATAATATGTTTAGTTTTTCTGCAAGCCAATGCCTAAAAAAAAAAGTTTAAAGGCTGATCTCCATTTGATGCCTTAGAATAAAAAAGGGGCCCATAGTTTAATGTGACTTAAACAGGCATTTTTAAGGTGAACTAATATTTACAAAAATGCAGTTTATCAGTTAGTGAGGAACAATGCTAAGTCTTGTGTATCATATAAGTCAGTGGCATCACATGCCAGTGAAGACGCTAATGTCTTGTTCATTTATAGGCCAGACTCTTAGGTCAAAGACAAGAAAGTGAACAGCTTTAAACCATATCAACTTTATGCAAGAAGGGTTTTGTGGACATATTAAAGAGGTGCAAACTGTGGTACACAGGGTATTCTATTTTGATTGTAGACATGTCTTAAATTTAGATATACTATCTGAGGGGGTTCATCAAGTGTTCTATAATGTCTATGGAAATTGTACATTTGCCATTGTTATCTACGTAAACAATCTGTGACATACTTAGCACCACCAAAAGCTAATGTGTATCTACAAAGACTATGGGCCTCATACACAAAAGTTTGTTTTTGAAGAACAGTTTTTATAACCCATCAGAGTCAATCATATTCTTTTGTAAAAATGACAATAAGTAGCAATTTCCTACTGGTTGCTATGTAAAATAGAAAACTGTTCTTCCTTTTATGCGCACATTTATGCAAGAGGCTGTCTACAAGATTAGGGTTACTGAGATGTTCTGAGTGTGCTGTGACATATTACAGCCCATATAAAAGCTTGAGGTTTATTATAAGAGACATTCATACAATAGATGTATGTGATCATATCACTGCCATTTTGTAGTAAGACAAAAAGTTGAAAGGATTTCTAAACACTGGTTGGGTTATGTGATAGCGGAATCAAGAATCACACATTTAGATTTGTCTTCTATATTTAATAGTAAAGTGTGAAATTCAATGTAATATTGTCAGGCTATGTTTTTTTTTCCAGATCCAGTGTTCAATCTAGCTACATGGAACGTAAAGTGTTTTTCATAAGCTCAAAACAACATTCATTTTATATTCAATCGTTTATCACTTTGGCTGGATTGCGAAAAGGCAATGTAGCCACATGCCTAGGAGTGCACCAGTCACATCAACAACACCTGTTTAGTCTAAATTTACCAAAAAGTCTTTTTCATTGTGTCTCTTGTTCCAGTTTGCCCATGAGATGATCTCAACCAATAGTAGCTTCTGCAGAAATCTCCTGCATTAAAGTTGTAATTCCAATATAAAAAAATAAAAGATTTCTGTCGGACAAAACCCATGTTGTGTTGACTTGGTACAAGATTGAGTGCATTTATGATAGCCGTTACAGAAAGAGCAACAAAGTGAATAAACAACAGACAATAAGGCCATCAAACGTGTTTTCATTCATATCCTGTATTTACCAATTACCTAATAAAGCAGATTGTTCACTTATAAGACACATACATATTTCTTTCTCTCTTTTCCAACATTTATTTGCCTGTACAGTGGTCAGATGTATCAATTGAATCCTCACACTGCCAGCCATGCAAGTAAAACAAGTTTCTACAGCTCAAAAGTTCGGGGCAAAACATTGACTGACATTTTGCTTAGTGTATTTATTTTGATAACATTTAGATTCTGCCTGGTTGCTGAAGGTCATGTTGGATGTCTCGAGTTAACGAACAGCTATAAGCAATGGTCTTAACTGTCTACACCTCTCCTTTCCCACATGATAAATAAAAAGGGGAATCTTTTTTTTTTGTTGGGGGTGGGGGGCATTGCATGGAATATCTCATATCAACACTTTACCACTTGACTTTGTTCATAAAAAGCATATACACAAAAGGTGAATCCTTTCTACAATCTCACAAAAACATACAGGTTTTATTGAAAGAAAAAAAAAACGCAACAAAACAAAAATAATAATAACAACAAAGGCCAAGATTGGAGAGGAATGATGAAGTGTTTGTGTGTATGTACCTCACTCTGTAAATGGCTAGCATGAGGCTCTTCAGACATTATTTTTTAGTATCCACTTTCCCCTTCCCATTTAACACTTTCCCACCCCCCGAGGACAAATCATGCTTTACTCTCGTTCGCGTTTGTTTGAGTGGCTTCATTGGGGACTGTTTTCACTTCTGCTGGGGTGCTCTTAGTGTCTGATTCTTCTGGCTTAGAGTTCTCTTCTACAGGGGCCTTCCTAGAAATACACAATAATGAGAGAGTATGAGAACAGTGGATAGAATCAGGCATTTACCAGCTGATCAATACATAAAGAAAACCAATGTTATTTCAGCTAATACATACATATTTTCCTCTTGCATTGACGAATATTTCTCTTAAAATGAATGTGATATGCATAGAAAATTAAAAAGACAACCTAAAAGCTTATTACAGTCAGATCTAGAAGAACATTGATAGCACTAGACACTTTTGTCATTGATCAGAATGATTGTGAATGTGGCCCGGGCCTCTTGATCAAAGCTCTGAAAGGAAAACCAATTCATTTGATTATTTCTGGGATTCTGTAGATTGTCATAGAAATCTTTAAGAAAGAATCTAATTGATGTGGACAACACAATTTTTGAACTATTTCAATACAAATGTTAGAAATTTAAATTGTGTATATAATCTGGGTAAAGGGTGGCCAAAAAATTGTTCAAACTCATCCCAGTTTAACCACCCTATAAAGACACTTGGGTTTCAAGATGGTTAACGGTCGTTATGACACAGAGATTTTTCAACTTGTGTAATGGAGTCAATACTACCTTTGAGGGAAGTACAAATGTTGGAAGGCAGCACAAGCATCACTTCATCAGGCAAGCTGCAATGTACATGCCATACCCTACAGCACTGTACATAGATAGGCAGAGGTTTCTTTTTTTTATATTCTTGGGTAGATGTTTTTTAGTCTGTGTGTTTTTACCTTTAAACCATAAGTTAAAAGTTAAGCCCCATACACAAGAAGAATGCAGAGAGACAGTCATGCAACACTGTACCCAAATAAAATGTATGTACTTTATTTCCCACACATAGAGCTTTCTTTTGGTGGTATATTGATCACCGCTGCATTTTTTTTTTTGCACTGTAAACAAAAAAAAGACTTCTGCTATAACACATTTTCGATAAAATAAATTGGCTGTACATACCCGAAGAAGCCGAACATGCAGAGCTGCGAGTCGGCTCTATACAGCACCTGTGCAGTCAGCTCTCCACGGCTCCTAGTCGGTGCGCAGGCGCTGTATAGAGCCGACTCGCAGCTCTGCATGTTCGTGTTCTTTCGGAAATGCCGTGACTCGTGACGCACCTACACAATACGGGGGGCGGGGCCTTATCCGCCAGGGGAAACTTTTTCTGAAAGGACGTCAATCATCTGGGCGACCTCCCAGATGAGATTCCTCCTCAGCATAGAAACGCCTACTCCCGTGGGGAGATGTACCCGGAAGCCGGATTGCAAATATAGATTATAAGGTATGTACAGCCTAAAAAAAAGAAATGCGGACTGTACATGTTAGAAGTATAAAGAAGTTGGTCTGCTATAGATGTTATTTGGGTGAACCTCTGCTTTAATTCTATTCCATTCATAGAAGCTGTAGTACAACATCTATGAATGGCTGAGTGTAAAGGGCGTGCATAGTCAGGGACTGGAGGAACAGGACGGAGGAAGATCACTACTAACAGAAGAGAAATCAGCACAAGGGACACATCTTACTGACTGGAAGTTATGTCCTTTGTGCTGATTTTTCTGTTTTGATTTTGGCTGCACATAGGCTTTAATGTTATGTTCTATAAGAAGCTAATATTCAAATCATGCCCAGGCCCTGTTGCAAACCCATTTCTTGCCACTGCCACCACTTGAAACACTTTTTTCTCACACTTAACATGCTGAGGAGAAAGGTGCTAGTCACATGCAATACTTCACAGCAAAGCTAAAAAAAAAAAAACAGCTTTGGGTCATCAGATTGCTTGATCGAGCAGGGGCTCAATTCCCTGCCCAGCTCTGCTTTGGAGTATATCACTTGCAGCTTTCTGCTAGATATAGCTCCATCATCTAATAATCAGAAACTCTATTCCCGCTAGCAGCTATTCATCTCATCACTGGCATGGCAACGAATACCTAATTGATGACAAATATTCTTAGGGGGGGGGGAGGTGGAGATGGCCAAAAACTGACTGTACCTGAATGATAATTCTCCCTAAATAACCTGTGTCTAAGCCCCTGGAGAGGGCTTGCTTTCCTGTTTTGTAAGAAAAGGGGACAACTTTTAGATCATTTTCTTATAAGATACTGTAAATGTGTAAACAACTCTTTCTTCATGTCTCAAATATAAAATCATGTCAAAGAATCGTTTGTGGCCATAATTACAGTACTCTTTCATCTGATAGTATGTGATGTTGTGTTCATGTGGAACAATTATGACCAGAAAAAAAAAGTTCTAGATTAATGTTATTAATGTTATTTATGCATTTATTTGTACTGTCTGACAAGGTTGATTAGCTATTGATAGCTTTTAATGAAGCTTAAAGAGAACCTGTGCTTCATTTTAATTATGTAAAGATCCTGCCTAACAGCATACTTTAAATGTTGACCATTATTACTTTATCGATCAGGAAAGCCTCTTCTGTCCTCCCCCTATAACTGAGGTTCCCTTTGTTAATGTAGCCTGATTTTCATCGACTTTACAGCTAAGATCCACTTTCTGTCATCCTTCTGTCCAATATGAATGCCCTTACTGGCCACCGAGTTGCTCTAATTGCAACTGGGAATAAGAACAATTTTTCCGGAAAGCCAGTCCACACAGTAATTTACTTAAACGTCTTAACCAGTTTCAGACGGCCCTAAAGCAGATTTACTGCTACAGGGTGGCCCTTCTGTGCAGGATCACATATATATATATATATATAGATATATATATATATATATATATATTTGTGATTCTGCACTTCCGCCTGCAGGGGGCATGCACATGCTGCCAGTGGGGTGCTTTTGCTGTGATTATACACAGCAGAAGCTGATCTGCAGGTGCCGAGCACTGGATGCTTGCCAGCACCTGCCAATCATCAATAAAACACACAGAACAGGGATCTGCCTATGTAAACAAGGCATACTTCCATTCTGACAAGGGGGAAGGGATGGATTTAGTGTTCCTGCAAAGCAAGGAAAAAAATCCAGCACATCCCTTAGTAAAAGCAGCAAACATATGTCACAAAAACACTGGTTAGGCACAAATTTAACCCTTTGATTGCTCTAGATGTTTTACCCCTTCCCACCCAATGCCATTAGTACAGTGCATATTTTTAGCACTGATCACTGTATTAGTGTCACTGGTTCCCTCAAAGGGTCAAAAGTGTCAGTTATTGTCCGATTGACCGTCCAATATCACAATCCCACTATAAGTCTCTGATCACTGCCATTACTAGTATAAAGATATAAATGAAAAAAAAAAAACTAAATACATACCATAGTTTGTAAAGGCTATAATGTTTGTGCAACCCAATCAATATACGCTTATTGTGATTTATTTTTATTTTTTTTACCAAAAACATGTAGCAGAATACATATCGGCCTAAAGTTTTGAAGAAATCAAATTTTTGACATTTTTTTATTGGATATGTTTTATAGCAGAAAGTAAAAAAAAATATTGTTTTTTTTTCAAAATTGTTCATCATTTTAGTTTTTTAGCGCAAAAAATAAAAGACCCAGAGGTGATCAAATACCAATTAGAAGAAACCTCTTTTTGTGTGAAAAAATGTCATACATTTTATTTGGGTACAGAGTTGTATTGTCAGTTTAAGTTACGTATTGGAAAAAACGGCCTGGTCATGAAGGAGGGTACATCTTCCGGAGGTCAAGTGGTTAAAATGTACTACAGAATCACTGCCAGATACTCAGACACTTTTTTTTTTTACTTTTAAATCTGATTTCACTGCTTGTTAAAAATATGTAAATACCGGAACGTCTATAGCCTGGTCATATATTCACATTAAGCCAATGTTTGACATTTGTACTTGGAAAACATGTCCTAAAAATTGCAACTAAGATCTATGTTATAAATCACTAAAATTATTCATTAAACAGTTCAACCAAAATCATTTCAAAGTATTGTAACA
This sequence comes from Rana temporaria, assembly GCF_905171775.1. NCBI lineage: Eukaryota > Metazoa > Chordata > Amphibia > Anura > Ranidae > Rana > Rana temporaria. The sequence continues at coordinate 115,013,780 of NC_053498.1, read as the reverse complement.
ACAATGGTGGGTCTTTGTCACACAAGTGATGGAACTTATATATAGTATCTAAGTACAAACAAATGGTGTTAAGGTATCCAATGACATAGTGTCTAGAAGAAAAGATTGCCACCAGCCAAGTGTGCATGTTTATGCTCTGCGCAGACATCCTTTGTGGCATTTCCCCAAGAAAATAAATATCAGAAATCAATTCTTCCTCTGAGATCTGTCTGCTGAGGGATGCCTGCACAGATCTTGGGAGTCCATAGGCATATAATTGTCCCAAACCAACGATTATCAGCCAAATTAGCTAACTTTTGTCTATGGGTACCTTTACACAAGACAACCACAAACTGAAACACTTCACATCACTAACACGTGACAAAACAAGACACAACCAACACACAGGATTATGAGATGCCATACTCGGTCTTTGATGAAGCAGGCGGTACAGTGGTGTCTGCAGTGGAAGAAGCCAGCTCAGGAGCTTTCCCACTAGCCACAGCGGCAGAAGAAGAAGTTCCAAGAGCTGCAAAAACATCCTTTGCAAGGTCAATTTCTGGAGTCTTGAAGGTCCCCCCATCAATTTGAAAGTCCTCACCCTGGGAGGGATTTGTGTTGCTGACAGAAGCTGCCTCACTCTTAGTAGCCTCCGTTGGACTTTTCACTGTGCTGGTCTGTGCTGCTTCTTTTTCTGGGCTTTTGGTACCTGATGGTTCCTGCTTCCCTTTTTCAGGAGTAGCTGGGGGACTAGTGGTACTTGGTGGAACTGGAGCTGAAGGCCTGGCTACTGCTTTTGGAGGCTCAGCTACAGTGGTTGCAGCAGTAGGATTTAGGACTCCCCCTGGACTGGCTACAGTAGTAGATGGGTTGTTAGTAGATGGGGTTTCACTGAGATCTACTAAAGGAGCCACTTTTGGAGAAGATGCAGCTGGAGGTAAGGAGGCCGAAGATGCCTCTGTTTTAGAAGGCGTTGCCTGACTGGACTGAACTGAGTTTGAGTCAGGAGCAGATGTGGGTGGTGGGGCTGAGCTAGAGGTGAGAGTGGTGGTCTCACTGGTGGGACTGTTTTGTGCAGTTGCAAAGGTTTCAGTAATAGTGTCAGAGTTAGTTGTGACGGTGGTAACAGATGGCAGCATATCCTCAACAGTAGCTGTGGTGTCAGCTGGATGCCTGCAAGAAGCATAGGGCAAGGAAAGAGAGAGGGAAGAGAGAGAGAGAAAGAAAGAACAGACAATGAAGGAAACGAGTGACAGCAACAAAGTAATACACACACGCACATTTGTTTACATAGAGGAAGGGTAACGTTAGACCATTTACTGGATTAAGACAGGTACACAGTTGTTAATAACCATGCTGGACAAAGAAAAGGTGGAAAAAAGAAGTGTACAACAGACTTTTAGGGTTAGTAAAGCAGTGTAGATGGTCTTATATCCCGTATATGTTTGTAAGGCCTGTTAATCTAATTCCAAAAAGAGATGATCTCCTAAATTAAATAGTTTATGGTATACTGGTTAAATAGGAGCACAATATTGTGCCTTTAAACACTAAGGGCCAGATTCAGATACATCGGTGTATCTTTAGTGCGGCGTAGCGCATCTGATATGCGCTACGCCGACGTAACATAGAGAGGGAAGATCACTATTCACAAAGCACTCGCCGACAACGTTGCGCCGACGTAATGTAAATTGGCCGGCGTAAGCCCGCCTAATTCAAAGTAGGTGGAAGGTGGGCGTGATGTATTTAAATGAATCGTGACCCCATGTAAATGAAGCGCTGAACGAACGGTGCATGCACGCGCATGCTCAGTATCACGTTGAATTTACTCCCCAACATATGCCGGCTCAATGCCTGTGACGTGAACGTAACCTACGCCCAGCCCCATTCACGTACGACTTACGCAAACGACATAAAAATCGATTTATGAGGGGTAAATTTACGCCGGACGTAATCCTTGCGTAAACGGCGTAGCTTAATACGATGGGCGCAAGTACGTTCGTGAATTGGCGTATCTAGGTCATTTGCATATTCGACGCGTAAATTGACGGAAGCGCCCCTTGCGGCCAGCGTAAATATGCACCCAAGATACAACGGCGTACTAAGACTTACGTCGGTCGGAAGAAGTCATATTTCAGGCATATCTAGTATTGTGAATAAGGCGCATAGATACGACGGCGCATCTCTACACTTACGCTGCGTATCTGTAGATACGACAGCATAAGTGTTTTCTGAATCTGGCCCTAAATCTGTCATTTTTTGTTCAAAATTTAAGTATGACAAACATGTTCTAGAAACAATTTTACTCTGTCTTAGTCTTACTGTAGGTCTATTAATGTTTTCACCCAAGATTCACATAACCTTTACCCAATGCCTTGTACACACGGTCAAACTTTTGACTGTGCAAAAGTCCGCCGTTAACCTGTCGGAAGTCCGACGGACAGAAAAAGAACAGGTTCTCTATCTAAGGTTTGTCGGACTTCCGACAAAAAAGTCAGATGGAGGCTACACACGGCCAGACTTTCCGAGAAAAAAAGACAGTTGGACTTTTTTTATCGGAAAGTCCAGCTGTGTGTACAAGGCAAAAGAGTCCCCAATTTTTCTAATTAAATGTAAAACATGGGTAAAAGTTGTGTGAATTTTTAGTGGAAATATTGATAAATTGACCTCTAAAGATTAACCCATGTGGGCAAATATAATCCATTGCTACTAAGAGACCTTTTCCTTTGGTTTCCCTTCTAAATGTTTTTTTTTCTTTGTCTGAATTTCTCACTTCCTGTTTCTCCTCGGTAAGCTTTCCCCCCATTATCTGAGCCATTTTGGTTGGGGGTTAACAGGAAGTGAGAAATTCAGACAAAGAAAAAAAAAACATTTAGAAGGGTAATTGAAGAAAAAAGGTAAGTGAACCAACAATGCACAAGCTTAAAGGAACCTATTTTAGAAAATAAAAAACAAACCTTTACAACCCCATTAAACACTTAATGGCTTAATTTCCAGTAAGTGGTTAAAGTGGAAGTAAACTTCCATCTTTTGCTATTACCCATAGTCAAGCCTATAAGGCTTACCTCTAGGTAGTGTAAATATCTCCTAAACATGCACCGTTTAGGAGATATTTACATTACATGCAGCCAGTGACACTGGCAAATGCACTCTGAAGGAATGACCATCCATGCCGCTGCTTCAGAGCCCTGTGCCGTAAACAGTAGCTCCTGCACGCATGAAAAGTCCTAGCAATGTAATGAGCAAACCTTATATTTACAAAATTGTTTATAATATCACTGCATCACCATATTGTTTAACCCTGGTATATTATTTGTATATGTATTTTGCAATAGATACACATTCTGCCATCTGTTTAATATAATATACACTCTATTTCCAAAAGTATTGGGACACCTGCCTTTACACACATGAAGGCATTCCGGTCTTAGTTCGTAGGGTTCCATATTGAGTTGGCCCACTTTTTGCGGCTATAATAGCTTTAACTCTTCTAGGAAGGCTATCCACGAGGTTTAGGAGTATATCTATGGGAATGTTTGACCATTCTTCCGGAAGCGCATTTGTGAGGTCAGGCACTGATGTTGGATGAGAAGACCTGGCTCACAGTCTCCACTCTAATTCATCCCAAAGGTGTTCTAGCGGGTTGAGGTCAGGACTCTGTGCAAGCCAGTCAAGTTCCTTCACCCCAAACTCACTCAGTTCCTGTTTTTATAGACCTTGCTTTGTGCACTGGTCCAAATCATTTGGTAGAGGGGCGATCATGGTGTGGAGTTGTTTTTCAGGGGTTGGGCTTGGCTTCTTGGTTTCAGTGAAAGGAACCCTTAAGGCGTCAGCATACCAAGACATTTTGTACAATTTCATGCTCCCAACTTTGTGGGAACAGTTTGGGGATGGCCCCTTCATGTTCCAACATGACTGTGTACCAGGGTACAAAGCAAAGTCCATAAAGACATGGATGAGTGGAGGAACTTAATTGGCCTGCACATAGTCCTAACCTCAACATGATAAAACACCTTTGTGAGGAATTACAGTGGAGACTGTGAGCCAGGTCTTCTCATCCAACATCAGTGCCTGACCTCACAAATGCACTTCTGGAAGAATGGTCCAATATTCTCATAGACACACTCCTAAACCTTGTGGACAGCCTTCCCAAAAGAGTTGAAGCTGTTATAGCTGCAAAGGTTGGGCCAACTCAATATTGAACTGGGATGCCATTAAAGTTCATGTGCATGTAAAGGCAGGAATCCCAATGCTTTTGGTAATATAGTGTATCATTATTCAGTAGCATAGTGCCAAAGACAAATATGCACTGTAACACAAATCCACAAATCATTATTTTGTTTTCATTAGTCTTCGCATTTTAGGATGCTAACAAGCAGATATTAATAGATCGACACAGACTACTGTACTTTGCTTATTAAAAAAATGTTACAATCATCTTGGTTGCTGGCTCTCATGTATTCTCCTAAACAGTCCACGGTCAGGTCATGTTACAGTATATCATACACAATGTCCATTGTTACCTTTAATACCTATAAACACCCTCCCCTGTGTACCTGTTTGATTTAAGCCTCATTCACAACATGTGCAAAGATGTGTTTATGTGCACCTGTCACTCTCCACAAGGACACAGAGAAAAACAATGTTTTTTAAATTAAAATACATCTATAATGTTTTCTATATGCCTTGTTAACACTACAACACTAGTGTCAAGTGCAAATTTTTTTTATATGGAGGATATAGAGAATAATTGTTTTCTGTGTCCTTGCAGAGGCCGGTGTTAGAAAAACACGCGTTTCTGCACATGGTGTGGACAAGCACAAAATATTATTTGCAAATCAAATCTGTGCATTTTTTTCACCAGTTTTTATTCACATATAGGGCCAGATTCTGGTAGAATCTGCGGCAGCGTAAGCCATTTACACTACGCCGCCGCAAATGACTGGAGAAAGTGCCGTATTCTCCAAGCACTTGCTCCGTAATTTGTGGCGGCGTAGTGTAAATGGCCCAGCGTAAGCCCGCGTAATTCAAAGGGGGTGGCTTGTATTTAAATTAAGCGTGCCCCCGCGACGATCGAACTGCGCATGCGCCGGGCATAAAAATAGCCCAGTGCGCATGCTCCAGCTCACGACAGAAAACGTCAATGACGCCGACGTGAGCGTCATTGACGTAAAGTCGTATTCGCGAACGACTTACGAAAACGACGTAAACGACGGAAAAAGCCGACGCTGACCCGACGCCATACTTAACATGGCATACGACGGACCTACGTAAACTTGCCCCTCATATAGCAGGGGCAAGTTTACGCTTACGAAAACGTCGTAAAATCACTGCATCGTCCGCGCGTACGTTCGGGAATCTCGCGTAACTAGCTAATTTGCATAGACAACGGGGAAAAAGACGATGCGACACCTAGCGGCGGGAAAAAAAATTGCATTTAAGATCTGACAGCGTAAGAGCCTTATGCCTATCAGATCTAATGGGTATCTATGCGTAACTGATTCTAAGAATCAGTCGCATAGATACCCTGGGCCAGATTAGGACTTAAGATGGCGCAAATGGCGTTGCGCCGTCGTAAGCCTTTTAAGAATCTGGCCCATAGTGTGACAGAGGCTTTAGTTAAACTTTGTTATAAGGAACCCGATTATCTAGAATTCTATTATAGGCCTAACACACTTACTTACTTCCTGAGCTATATGAATGTCATTAATGGCCACTAGGTTCACTCACCAGGAGTGCATGGTATTTGGGTGGGGTCTAGCCCTAAAGTTAGGCTCCCAATAGCCAATGTGAAACCAGATCAACAAAGTGCACAGAAAAAATGTGTGGCCCATAAGGGATTTTAATGGTAGAAACCTAGTGACATCTTCTCCTATGCCCCATAAACACGATCGGATTTTCCGTCGGAAAAACCTTGGATGGGTTTTCCGACGGAATTCCGCTGAAGCTTGGCTTGCATACACACGGTCACACAAAAGTTCTCTGAACTTTCGACCGTCAAGAATGTGGTGATGTACAACACTACGACGAGCCGAGAAAACAAAGTTCAATGCTTCAGAGCATGCGTCAAATTGTTTCCAAGCATGCGTCGGAATTTTGCACGTCGGAATTGCTACAGACAATCGGACTTTTCTGATAGGAACTTTTTCCGTTGGAAAATTTGAGAACCAGCAAAACTCTGATGGAGCATACACACAGTCGGAATTTTCGCTCAAAAACTCACATCGGACTTTTGCTGTCGGAATTTCTGATCGTGTGTACGGGGCATAAGACAGGACTTTTAGTATTAAATGATTAAAATGGCCCACTTGATAGCTGATTATCATCTTAGCCTGAACTGAGACGGTGTCAGGAGCAAACCTAACCAGTCTGAGGTAACTACTAAAAAAAACTCATAAGCAACCAATTAGCATAGTCTTCAGATTATTCTGTCCCTCTCCCATCAACTGTAATGTTGTTTCCTATTCAAAAAATATACACATTATACTGTAAATGATCACACATACTCAGGCTCTGTTAATGGAGTGGTCTCATTGGGTTCTGTTTGGTTGCTTCCATCATGGTTTGGTGTCCTGTCCTCTTCTGTTCGCACCTCAACAATGGGCTCTTTAGACTCATCTTTCCTGTGGATGAACAATATGTTAAAGTTGAATTATTCACTCCTGTAGGTCTACAAGATTTTTTTTTTTATATTTATCCATACAAAAATGTAAACTTTAAAACTATTCAGTCTGCTTTTCTATTGGTCATCACACAGTAGGCAGCCTCACTGGCAAATAGAAAGTTGCGAGGGTTCACCTTTAAAGTCATTGCCATAACTTAGGTTTTGTAGAAATCCGTGTGCTCTGAAAATAAAATGAGCTTACTAGCAAGCTTTATGATCCTGGACCCACTGAGGTAGTGTTAGCCTATAACTTTTTGATTTGAGTATACTTTAGGTATCTACTTTAAAATGGATATGGGAGAATGACTACAAGAACTATACGAAATAAAAAAAAAGCATAATACATTAAAATCGTTTTCTATTGGTTCTCCCACATTACTTACGAAAAAGCTGCTTTTCCTTCTTCAATGTCCTTGCCCTTGGCTCCTGGTCCAGCCTTTCCACAGAAATTGACAGCAATACACATAAGCAGACCACATTTGTTCAGGAAGTAGCAGGTCACATCAACAGCCACCAAGAGAAGAACAAAGACCACAATGAGGATACCCGCAATGGCTCCCATACTCAGTCCAGTGTTGGTGCTTGTGGTAGCTTTAGAAAAAGAAAAGACAAAAAATTAGTACAATTAGTAAAATCAAGGTTATAATAAAGATAATCATTCTCTAAACAAATCAGATTTATTTTTGGCTGCAAATTAAAATATATAGTGAATTACAGTACTTTTTCTGTACTATGCTATATGATATATAAGAAACATAATCTTTTCATTCCAGGGTTCAGTACCTGTCACTGAGAGGGTTTACCATTATTTAAGGTAACAGAATTAGTTTGTGTATTGTACAAATGAATAACATTTTCAAAATGCAGGAGCTTTTGACAACATAGGGCACAATTATCTACACCTATCCACTTCAACTGTAATGCTGGTTTATCTATTCTGTAATACTGGCAACTCCACTCATATGATACAAATTTTTCTCTACATCATTTTTTGTAGGTGAAGGAATGCAAAAAAAATGCCTACCTATTTTTAAAGAAGAAGAAGAAGTTTGGGAATGGAAAAAAACACATACTCACCCCCATGCTCTAACATTGGTTTGATTGCTGCAGCGGTCCTCTGCTACCTCTAAGCCAGTGAACTAAACAATTACATGACCACTGATCGCTCAGTTCTCAGTCTGCTCTGAGCAGACAGCAGTGATTGTTAGTCACTTCTCTCTGTTCTGCCCCTCCGGCTTTAACTGGAGCGCAGGGCTGGGGAGAGGGCAGGAATTGCTGACTTAGACTCTTAGTATTGCACTGGAAGGCTTAGCCAACTGCTAATCAGGCATCTGGGTGCATCTCTACACTATGGTGAGCATTCGTCCAGAGCCTGGAGCAGCTTTGTCAAATCAGACTTTAGCCCAAAGTAGGCTAATTGAAAGCCACAAAAGCTCACAAATAAGTGCACTCCCGTGACTCACAAGAGAAGTATAGCCAAATAAGTTTTGCCCATACTTCTCTTTTAAATATTGACCTGATAAAATATTAATATATATATATATATATATATATATATATATATATATATATATATATATATATTTATATTTTAAAAATCAGAAGTAGAATAAAATTATAATTTGGATATGACAGAGAGAAAAGCATTTTCTGAATACAACTATAAATGCAAAAAAAATATGAATGCAACAAATTGAATGAACAATCCCTTCCAAATGCCCTCATTTACCAAAATTTCTAAGTAAACCAGTAAATAAAATGTAGCCTTTCCCAGCTACAAAGCAAATGGGACACATGTGGCCAATAAAAAGGAGAGAATTGGCTGGTAATCTCCAACATAACAAACACCATTCACGGCAACACAATAGGGAAAGAACAAACCTATTGAGTTGCAGTGAATGGTGTTTGCTATGATGAAGATTACTAGCCACTGAGAGAGCTAAAGGTGTGGTTGGGAAAATTCTGCTATTTATGCTAATTATTTTTGGTGAGTGTGGTGTCAAAGGGGAGCAGTATCCACTTTGGTGTCACTAACCGGCAATGGATGTTAACATTTGTTATATGGACACTTGATACTTCAGAAACATTTTTCTCAATTTATGGTGGTGGAAGGTGGTTGGAATAAGTGAGGTAGAGCGCTACTGTGTTGACTTTATTTGTCTTTAACTACAGTCATTGAGATTATTTTTATATATAGTAGTAACTTCCCACCAAGAGTAAACACATTGGGGCAGATCCATAGAGATCTGCACCGGCGCAGCGTATCAGAGATACGCTACGCCGCCGTAACTTACCCGGCTTTAGTTCGAATCCATAAAGATTTTGCGCCATAAGTTATGGCGGCGTAGTCTATCTCTGGCGGCGTAACGGTGCGTAATTCAAATCGGCGACTAGGGGTGTTTTTCGTTTAAATGAAGTGCGTCCCCGCGCCAAATGAACTGCGCATGCGCCGTCCCTAAATTTCCCGCCGTGCATTGCGCTAAATGACGTCTTTTTTTAACATAGACGTGAATTACATCCATCCCGATTCACGGACGACTTACGCAAAAAAATTTTTTAAATAAACGCGGGAACGACGGCCATACTTAACATGGCAGGTCTAACTATACACCACAAAATACCAGCTTTAACTATACGCCAGAAAAAGCCGACTAGAGACAACGTAAAGGAATGCGCCGGCCTCTCGTACGTCCGTGGATCGTCGGAAATAGCTACTTTGCATACTCAACGCGGAAAACGACGTGAACGCCACCCAGCGGACGCCGAAGAATTGCATCTTAGATCCGAAGGCGTACGAAGACGTAAGCCTGTCGGATCTAACCCAGATGCCGTCGTATCTTGTTTTGAGGATTCCAAACAACGATACGACGCGGTTAATTTGAAAGTACGCCAGCGTATCAGTAGATACGCCGGCGTACTCGCTCTGTGGATCTGCCCCTGTCTGTTCAACATATCCTCCTAGAGCACATAGTGTTGTCTTTTCATAGTTGTGAACAATATAAAAATGAAAAGTCATAAAATATGCTAAATAAAATATGTTAAAAAAAAGTCCTTCCCATAAGCAGGCACTACAAGATGTTCATTCACTAACTACTGAAAAATAGGGATGGGCTCAGATGTGTTCAGATTGTACCCGCCAGGAAGCCATCACTGCTCACTGCCAATCATAGGCAGCGAGGCATTTCCTGACCCGCAGCTGCATATACACAAGTTGCCTATGATTGGCGGTGTGCAGTGATGACTTCCTGGCAGGTATCATCCGAACACACCTGAGCCCATCGTTACTACAAAAACTCCAATACAATCAACCAGCATAGTATGCAGCGTTTTTAGGATTTGACTTTACTCTAGCACCTGAAGAGGCTGTATGTCATCAGGCATTATTTAACCTTTGTATCTTGCACGCTTTACTACTGCCTTTCTTGAACCATTCTGCTTACTTCTTAAGAGTTTTGAACTTAAATTTATTGTATAGGGACATTTGTTTCTTTTGATCAGATTTTTTTAATAATTTTGAAATAACATAGGGGATTTTGACTTGCATCTCATACAGCAATGCTCACTCCTGTACATTGTTACACTTGCCTGGTTTTGTTTCACATTTTGATCAATGCAGCGTGTCTTGTACTGTTGAGTCTGAACTGCAGCCACAAAGCAATAAAGAAACATCTCAAATGTAGGCCACTTGTCCTGAAAGCCTCCTGCGTTTGGCTTCCTTCTGAGTACACTGACCCACATAACATAACGTAAAAACCACAACACTGGCAGAACGGGCCTGTATGATTAGTAGCAACAATGTATACATACCTATACTGTATAGACATTGGAGGATATTTAGAACATTGATGCAATGTAATGAGTATTTATTTTATTTTCTGTTTTGCAAGTAGCACACAACTTCTGTCTTCCAGTTATTGGGATATTACTGTGTGTAATCAGCACTAACTTCTGGGAGTTTAGAGAGGTAACAGAAATGGCAAACACACCCTGCCCCCAGTCTGTCCCTGTTGTAGAAATAGCAATCTGGTTCTCCTCCCCTGTCTAGAGATACATTTGCTAAATCCATGTTTTGTGATGGCAGAAACAAATTCCCACTAACCCTGCTGCAGTACAGCTGAAACCCAATCACAATATGGTTGCTAAAATGTGTTATGTTTCTTGAAAATAGATATCACCAAAAGGTAAGTATATTGGGTATTCTTGTTTGTATACAGAATATAGCCAAATCAAAAAAAAAAAGACAAAATTAAAAGAGCCAACACTAATGACTTAAGTACCAATACTTTTTTTAAGTGCTCACTGATACCGATACTTTTTTTTAATGTCATGTGACACTAATATGCAGCACTGATGGGCGACACTGATGGGTACTGATGAGGCGTGGACTGTGTAAGTATTTTTTTTTTATTATTATTATTAATTTATTTTTTACAATGTATTTCTTTATAACTTTTTAGAACAATTTATATATTTTTTGTTATTACTTTTTTACAAAGCCCTCTTTTTTTTGGGGTGGGGGGGCAGTGTGAGAGTTTTTTTTTTAAATTTAACCTTCAATTATTTATTATTCTCTCTTTTTTTTCCAATTAATTCATTTTATTTATCAACCCTGTTGGGGGGGGGGGGTGCTTTGGTGAGATATCAAGGGAAAGGGACTGAGAACACAGATTCCCTAGTTCTTTTCTTTGCCGCCTCAGCTGCACTGAAGATGAATGGACAGTAGACAGCGGCTCCTCTTCATTCATAAACTGAAGCATCGAAAACACAGTTTTTGATGCTCAGTTTTGAGTGCATAGAGTCAGTGATCATATACCGGCTCCTTCCTCCGCTCTCCATCCTGACACATCTGGGATGGGGGGGCCAGAAGAAGACCCTCAAAGCACAGCAGGGGACCCAGAGGAGGACAGGGACTGGAGGAGGACCCACAGAGCACAGAGGGGGACCCAGAGGAGGACAGGGACCAGAAGAGGACCCATGGAGCACAGAGGGGGGCCCGGAGGAGGATGGGGACCAGAGGAGGACCTGCGGAGCACAGAGGGGGACCCAGAGGAAGACATGGAAAGAGGGAGGAGGACACTGCTGCGAACGCCCCACTGATCACCTGTGAGGCTGCCCGACCCCCCTGCTACATTGAGGATGCCTGGTCTGAAACCGTTTTGGATCAAGCATCAGCACATTTGCAACCCTAATATATCTATATCCAATTATTACTGATGTCATTATTGGTAATGTTGATATATTCATTGGAAATCTCTGTCATTCAGTACAGGTCATGTTTTTTGCCTAAGTTCTAATTTAAATGAAGAGCCTTGCAACTTAACCCTAAAAAAAGTGCATTATAGGCCCACACAGAGATGTTTGAAACAACTGTACACATCAAATACAGAATGATAAGATTCTACTTAGTCTGTATGTATCACAGCAATTTTCATCTATTTTCAAACAAGATGTATCTGTCAGAAGTAGCATCAAACAAGTTATCTCTATGTGAAAATTTGATCAAACAGGATTTGTCCAACATCTGTTCTTTAAAGTGGATGTAAACCCACTCTCATCCTTTCTAAACTACTTCCATAGTGATGATCTATAAGGATATACATGCCTCCTGCATGTATCCTTACCTGTCAAATGTCTTCCCTCTGTCTGTTACAAGAACTGAAAAACTACAGATTCGGTGGGTGGATATGTTGTCTGGAGCTCTGTGGGTGGAGTCGTGATGTCAGTAGACTCCCCGCCTACCTCTACACCCCCCCTGTCAACATGTATTTTTTTCTGTGTATTCCTTACACTAAATTCTGCTATGATCACTAACATCCAGTCAAAATCCAGAAAAGTAACCAAATGACTTTAGAAAAGGAGTGGGAGTGGGAATAAAAAATAATGCCTGTCTCCAGGCTAGTGTATGAGATATGTAAATAACCTGTCATTTACAGCAAGGGGGAGGAACGACAAAAGTTTTCTCTGTTTATTTGACTGAAAAAAGAAAAGAGGAATATATTAGTGGAACCCTCTCCCTAGAGATCCCTGGGCACGTTAAACCATGCCAGTGGTGGGAACTTCTTCAGTATTCAAAAACTATTTGAACAGTAATATATAAGGGATCCATGCTTCCACTAGGTCTGACATACTATCGCTGGATCAGACAGCAATTGACATCTTTGGATATCATTGGAACCTGTAAAGGTAAATATTAGTAAAAGAAAGAATAATAAAGTATTTTTGTGTAGTGTGTTGATTTAAACGTATCCTTAACCAGCAAGCATCAATGGACTGATTGGAGATCCAAGGGACCCCTAAAACCAGTATTCCAGGGGGCACCTATTTGCCCCCAAGTGGGGTCGTTCCCCCTTGTCAGCATCCTCTTCTGTGTACCAAGGGTGTTGAACAGCTGATACCAGTCATTATAGGGCTATGGTGTTTTTGGGGGGGAACCTCTGTTTTCTCAAAGCACCCCCCCCCAGTGCAGAAGAGCATGTGGGCTGGTATCAGCATAGCAGGGGGGATGCATGTTTGCTGCTCCCATGCTGTGGGGATAACAGTCTGCCTGCCTGGCATGCTGGGCTAGTTCTATTGGGGGAGTCACTGTTTTATTTAATTAAAAACACAATTACCCTCCTACTGATGAAACTATGCATAAAACAGTTTAGTGTCTTAGTAAGTATGCTGGAAAATGAACATAGGACAACCCTGTCATTTATTTCCAACAAAGATTTATCCAAAGGCAAACATTAGCTACTACTATACTAGCAAGATTCATCATGGTAAGATTCAAACTAAAAAGATTCACCTAGTGAACATAGAAGGAAATCTAATAGAGATTGCTGGGAAATACCATCAACTCTTATTTGGGCAAACATACCTATTTTTTACTGGGTGAATTTTGCCAGCGAATCCACCCCTTAGGCCTCGTACACACGATAGGTTAAACAGAGGACAACGGTCTGATGGACCGTTTTCATCGGTCAAAACCGATCGTGTGTGGACCCCATAGGTTATTTAATCATCGGTTAAAAAAAAGCCAACTTGCTTTAAATTTAACCGATGGATTCCTAACTGATAGGTCAAAACCGATCGTTAGTAGGCACAACCATCGGTTAAAAATCCACGCATGCTCAGAATCAAGTCGACGCATTCTTGAAAGCATTGAACTTCGTTTTTTTTAGGACGTTGTTGTGTTTTACGTTACCGCGTTCTGACACGATCGGTTATTTAACCGATGGTGTGTGGGCACGACAGACCATCAGTTAGCTTCATCGGTTAACCGATGACAACGGTCCTTCAGACTGTTCTCATCGGATGGACTGATCGTGTGTACAAGGCTTTAGTCTTGTCCTTCAGATATCACTTAATTCTAATTCATGTGCAACACCCATCTTTCTAACCATCTCCCAAAAAGACTCAAAAAACGCAACAATTTTTTTTCTAGAATTTTATTAATAGGAAATTTTCCACCAGTGAAATTAACTGTGATATAAGTATATGGCTTTTGCATCTTTAATGATTTGTACACACATGCTCCTTTCATTCCTCTTAAAAAATCACTTACAGTCAGGTCCTTTCGACAAGCAGGAGAAATGATTTAACTATGATATGGAAGGGAAGCAATGCATTTTTTTTTATGGTGAGCCTGAAGCAAAATCAAAGCAGCCTCAACAAAAGGTGTCCAACATGCTAATACAATGCCCCTTAAAAAAAAAAATATATATATATATATATATATATATATATATATATATATATATATATATATATATATATGATTCTGTATATTGTGTGTTTACAGTTATATTCAATTTACAAGACTATGTTTAGTAATGTATATATGATTGTAACTGTTAAAAATGTTATTCCTAAAAAGAATTCCCCACAAAGTTCTTAGAAAATAAAAAAATGTGATCTAAATTAATTTTACATCTTTTGAATTTTGTTTGGTGGGCTTTAAGTTTTCCTCATGATGTTGTCCTAATTGTATAGTCTTGGTGATACTCTCAGTAATAGTGTATGTATCAGAAAAGTACATCTTCAACAAGAAAAACAAATTTACTCTGTATTTAAAAAGTCATCTGGACATAATGTTGAGAGTCTTAGATGCTTCTGGTTCCCTGAAAATGACCTGGTGTTTGATATACACATGTATATTTTGTTCAAGGGATGATAAAAGACCAAAAAACAGCCCTCTTCTATTGGCTTCATCATTCTTGATCAAGTATTCATGACTTCCTGACATTTATAAATTGCAACAAGTGGAGTGAATTGCTTACATGTGTACAAGAGAACAAATGGAATCATATCTGAACTTGCATTTGCAGGTGAATATATTTAAAATGTGCTTTAAAGCCAGAAATGTTTCAACCACCATTCGTTCTTAGAAGAGTTGTTGTGTTACAGAAGATTGGTTGTGTTAGTTTATGGAAGTGGACAGCAGAGAACTGAGTTGCCTATTTGGAAGTGGACAACAGAGAACTGCACTCTTTTTTATGTTTTTCAAGTGTTTTTCTGTAAAAAGAAAAAAAAATCTCCTCCTTCCAATCTATTGATCATTTAAACATATTTTTATCTTTTTTTTTCTTTGGAAAAACAATAACAAATAACAGCAATAAAAAAGTAAAACACATTTACAGAACTCTCACATGGTGATGTCCTGGTAGGACACTAAATTATGGGAGCTTGCAGTATATTTCCTAAAGTTTTGTTTTTGTTAATACAAAGCAAAATGAAAAATCTTGAAAATTGCTCTTACATACCTATAATAAATATAAAACAGTTGGCACATATCAGGGCTAGACATTCCATAAATCTAAAAGCTGTCTGTGCACACTTCTGAAGGAGTTCAATTAGCATTCCAAGTTCTTATCTTTGACTACAGAACAATCAGTCCCCTTATTGTATAGATACAGAGAGTGGGAGGGATCCAGTGGTTAAATTGATATTAAAGGGTAACTCCACTTTTGTGGGGAAAAAAATAGCAAAAAATAAATAAAAATATATACTATAGCATATACAATTGTGATATTTTAAGCGAATGTTTTTAAAAATTACCTTTCCCTTTCAATCTGTAGCACTGTAATTTTCTGTAAAATGCAATGCAATATGGCTACCTGGAAGCATTCTGAACATAGATGGTGTACAGAACGCCCCCTAAAACTACCATTTTCTGCTTGAGTGATTGGCTCAGTGATTTTCCCAAATATCTGCAATAAGATACCAGTCAGATTTTTGGCATCCCCCATAAAACAAAAATTTCATTTTTTGGTGAGGTCCTCCCAAAGAGAAATCATGTCTGCAGGTGCAACGACTGATTGATATTTATAAAACAACTCCCATACATAGACCACCCAGAGGGGAATGCTTTTACTCTCAACAAAAGTGGAGTTACTCTTTAAAGCTTCCATTTTTTTTATTAAAATAAAAAACGTCATACTTACCTGCTCTGTGCAGTGGTTTTACACAGAGCAGCCTCCATCTTTCTCTTCTCAGTCCCCTTCTGGCACTCTTGGCTCATACCCCTTATTAAGTGCCCCCATAGAAAGCCACCCCTCCTTCATCTTAGGATTTGATTGGCGGGAGAGGATGGAAAAGAAGTCGCAGGAGCCACACATCACACAAAACCCTCATTTACAGAGTGGAAGCAGCCTCAACCTAGACTTTGTCCAGGCCACACCTCATGACTAAGCTCCATTGGAGGGAAAAAACATGTCAAGGGTGTGGCCTGGATGGAAGCTGCTTCCACTCTTCACATGAGGGTTTTGTGTGATGGCTCCTGGACTTCTTTTCCTTCCTCATTGACGTCTATGGACCTGAGACAAGCTTTCCCCCCCTGTACTTCCAGTGGTTGTCAGCATATAAGATCCTACTAGAGCTTGAAGCCGCACTCTGCATTTATTTGTATGGGATGACAAGAGCAGGAGTCAATGGCTTCCGTAGCCACAAATCTGCCCAGTAATGAGGGACAAAGCCAGGGACAGCTGCTGCTCTCATGCACATTTCTGGATAGAGATTGGGCTCAGGTAAGTATAAGAGGGGCTGGGGGGAGCCTCTGCAACAGAAGCTTTTGTATTAAGGTAAAAAAAAACTTAAGGCTTTAGAACCACTTTAAGAAAAAGACAACTGGGTAGAACTGACACTATTCAGTCCAGAAATTTTTTATGTTTTGTCAGTTGTCAGTCAAAGTGCATTTCTAGCAGAGCAACATTTTTTTTGTACTTGCTGGGTCTTTGAAGGGATAAAACTAACTAAGGAAGTGTGTATATATTGCAGAGATACACTTTAATTTATTCATTTTGAGAAGTCTACTCTGTAGCTTTGAGTCAAGTTGAGTGGAAAACTAACAAACAACACTTACCTCTACCTTCCCACTCTCCCAATGTGCCATTTCAGGAGCTTCCAGGTCCAGTCCAAATCCAGTGGATTTTTTTAATAGTGTTGCAATTAGTAAGTTCAATGGGAATCCCTGATGTCCACCAAAAATACTGGAGGAGGACTGCAACCATTGGACTTTTTCAGTTTTCAAAACTAGTTCTTAAAAACCTGAGGCCTTGCGCCACAACTCACATTAGATATTCACTGCCACTTATTTCTAAGAAACTGATAGGATGACTCTTAATGAATAGAAAATTACTGCCTCTTGGTGTAGATATTGGCATAATCTGTATCATAAAATCGTTAATGCAATATTGTTGTTTCTCTTCTGTATAATAACATTTGCCATCTTGTTACGTTTTTAACAATTAAAGGCTATGCAAACTGAAATCAATAGCATATGAAATGACAGAGATTTATTTTAATACTTGTATTAATGTTCTTTTATTCCTTAATAAATAAAAGAACATTGCCTATTTAAAGTATGATTCTAACTTTTTGGATAGATTGGAGAAGGTGGAACTTTTAAGGCTTTTATTACCTGCTGAGGAGATTTCTCCCCACTTCATGTCCCTGTGCCTACAATCATTGGGGCAGGAAGTGAAAAGCATTATTTTTAAAGTGGAGGTTCACCCAAAAAACAAGTATATAACATTACAATCTGTATACCTCAAACATGTACAGTATGCTGTTTTTTTATTTTTGGGGGTGTACATACGGTATTATCACTATTTTTCACCTGGCTTCCGGGTACTAGATCCTGTGGAAGTAGGCGCTCCTATGCAGTGGCGCAATATCCTCTGGGACTTCGCCCAGATGATTGACGTACCTGACAAAAACTTCCTCCCGGCAGATAAGGCGCGTCACGAGTTTTCGTAACTAGCCGAACTGCAAGTTGGCTCTATACGGTGCCTGTGCAGTCAGCTCTACATGGCTCCTAATCGGTGCGCAGGCGTCGTATAGAGCTGACTTGCAGTTCGGCTAGTTTCGTAATCTTGTGATGCTCTTTATCCGCCAGGGGGAAGTTTTTGTCAGGCACGTCAATCATCTGGGCGAAGTCCCAGAGGATATTGCGCCACTGCATAGGAGGGCCTACTCCCGCGGGAGCTAGTACCCGGAAGCCAGGTGAAAAATAGCGATAATACCGTATGTACACCCCCAAAAAACAAACAGCATACTGTACATGTTTGAGGTATACAGAATGTAATGTTACATACTTATTTTTTGGGTGAACCTCCGCTTTAAATGAAACATAAACAGCAGTAAAAATCCAAAAAGGTAAAAAAAAATCCTCAGTTTATCCAACAGGTTTTTTTTCAATCAAAGTTCCAATTTAAACATTGTGCTATAAATGTTAAAAATGTTTCATTGTTAGGAACATAATATTACTGTTAGGCTACCTACAGCAAACTAAAGCAGCTCTTCTTTTATAACTACTTTCATATTTAAAGTAAATTAATACATTTACCATGGTTCTGAATTTCACTTAAGGATGTTTATGTTATGTATCATTCGGACACGCACAAATCTGTCTTTATAGGCTGATGATGTCTTCTGAAATACTGCTCTAAGATTACTATAATCAATGGATAGTGTATACAATAGGCAAATGTGGGCTCCACAACCATATTTCAGCTACAATTATACCTAGCAAGATAATTTTGCCTCCATATAATTGGAGGACAGCAGAAAGCATTTGATCAGTCTTAGAAAGTATTAAATGGTAATAGCCATTTTGGTAACTGTACATCTTCTCACACAAGTATAGGGCAACATAAGTCTTACAGGATTACCTAATTGGCTTAACATCACATTACTTAATTTAAAAATAAAAATATATGTTTCTAATATTACGGCTCATATTGATACTGTATATAATGTAAACATAAATAAATGTTCTTGTTGCCCATGTACAGTGTTGACAGACATTATGAGAAAAGAGCTAGTCCAATTCACAAGGAGATAGGAGCTAGTAACTTCACTGTCTTATATGTGTCACTGATACTACTACTTTTTAGTTACTTGTTTTTATACTGTATGAATAGGGCTCCATGTGGAACATAAAAAAGGTTTCACACTTGCAATAAAAATACAAAAACAGTCCCTTAATTTCTAAGCACAGTCTCCCCCACATACTTCTGGCATTCTACTACACGGTCGGTCCAAACCGATGAAAACGGCCTGAAGTCCAGTTTCATCAGTCCAAACCGACCGTGTGTACGGCCCATCGGTCCGTTGTCCTTCGGTCCAAAATTTTAGAACTTGCTTCAAAATCGAACCGATGACCCGCTGCCTGATAGGTCCAAACCGATGGTTAGTACACAAAAGCATCGGTTCAAAACCCACGCATGCTCAGAATCAAGTCGACGCATGCTTGGAAGCATTGAACTTCGTTTTTTTCAACACGTCATGTGTTTTACGTCACCACGTTCTGACCCGATCGGTTTTTGAACTGATGGTGTGTACGCACATCAGACCATCAGGCCACTTCAGCGGTGAACCGATGAAAACGGTCCATCTGACCATTCTCATCGGTTTGGACCGACCGTGTGTACGCGGCCTAACTGATCTATGCAGCTTGTAAATCCAGAGAGATCAACATTAGCTGGATTTCTAGATAAAGAAAAATACTTGGTAACCTTAGTGGGTGCTCTCCTTCTTTTCTAATTGTTTCCTGTTCCACCAATTCAGACATTTAGACACATAGCTGGCAATGTACCTACAGGAGAATGCAATGGAACACCCCAAGCCACCAGAGGAGAGATTGCCTAATAAAAGTGTAATAGCCTGATTCAGAGCCCATGTGGTTGAAAATAATTGTACATATTTTTTGTCAGTAAAAGTGGAACATGCCTTTAAAATATGTTCATAGTTTCAAAATAACACTCAGTTAATGCACCTAAAAGCCCGTCATTCATTTGGTGAAGCCAAAGTTGTAAGTTGCTTCAGTTTTTTACATATTTCCCCTGACCTTTAGGCCAACAAATATTTCACAATTTACTGTGGCCACCCTTTAATTAAAGGAATATTTCCTTTTTGGAAGGGCAGTATGTACTAGACATTATATTCCCAAATCCTCAAAAAAAAATAAAAAAAAATAGACACATGGCGTAGGGTTGCTTTGATGATCATTTCTCTCTAGCAGAGAGAAACATCTGCAGGAGCAGAAAAAAAGTCTAGGAGAAGAGTACAGTCACTAGTAAGGCGAGCAAAGCTGCAGAGGTGGATGACACAGTACAGCTCCCAGTATTGGCTGCTGATGTAATGAGTCCAGGGAAAGTGGTTGTTGGCGTAATTTTGGTGCATGTAGAAGAATGGATGTCCAGGGGCAGTTGAAGTGACATAAACCACAGACAAGGGAGATTTCAGGGACAGAGGAGGGAGGTGGGAGAAATCATGGGATCAAGAGGAAGGAAAAAAAAAAGAAAAAAGAGAGAAGAGAGAAAACAGATAAGAAAATGAACAGGTCACAAATACAAAGAAAATGTAGCAAAAAAGGTCAACTCAGCATAGCCAAACAAGAAAAAAAAAATGAAACTAAAAGATGGCAGTTGTTAAAAAAAGTAGCAGAGTTACTGAGGCAAGCCCTGAAGCAGAAGCTGTTAGCAGCAAATTAGAGCTATTAATCACACATTAAGCGCAAGACACCAGTGCAAGAACTATCAGTAAAAAGGCAGCCAATTGAATACATTTTACAAAAGTTTACAAAACAACTAAGTAAACAGGTCAAATGTTTGTCCAGTAAGTAGATGCTATTCCTTCCATTTCACTGCAAAAATGACAAGTGAAGTGAGCCCCTCCCCGGCCTACACAGTTTTACAGTTAGCTGAAAGATCTATGTAAAATATTTTCTTACGAAAAAAGAAGTTACTTCTGGAGACCTGTATGTGAAAGCCTCACTTACTATGGCCAAGTGATATTTGAAAATGCAAAAAGGGCATTTGTCCAGAACTTCCTCTATAGAGGCTTATGAACATACATGACATGACAGTATAACATCATGGAGGTATACCATATGTACTGCTAGTACTCTTGTAAATACCTATGTAAATATTCTTTGGACGGTTTCAAATATAAATTCTATGGGCAGAGAATATTTCTACATGATTATTATTTTTTTTACCAGAAAGCACATCCAAAATATGACTGCTTGTATACATTACATTGAAAGACTCATATATATAGATGACTAAGGGGGACCTACTATATATTTATGACATAACTAAAGCTCACAGAATTTTTACTGCATCAGGTCTTTATATCAAAGTCCATTGGAAGGCCCTTGGCACCTGCTCATGCATGATGATTACAAGTTAATGCACAGAAAGGCTTAGCTTGAATGAGCATTAATGATGTTAAATTCAAACTGCAGTAATGCATATCTCAGAGCAGACACTCACAAAAACAGAATACAGCCTAATCACATGCTATATAAAATACACCAACATCTTGGACGTGAACAGAATTTTAGTATGGTTACAGGTCCACTGTGAGATGATACTTCTGTACAGAGGATATAGCGGAACAGGAGTCACAGCAGTCACAATAACCTCCCTATTATCCCCTAAATAACACTAAAAACACTTACATCAAAATGAATAAAAGCATGCCATAGAGAGGTGCTTGGAGTGTATCATCCTTCGCAAAGATATGCAGGGAAGTCACAGGCTGGTGCAGAGGTGATTCCCCATATATTTCCTGTGCTTGGTCACGTGATCTTATGTCACATGACAAAATGCATAGACGAATGCCAGTCTGCAGGTTACCTTAACAGCTGTGCAATGTATGATGCACTGCACACAATACTCATCTACACTTAAATGTATTATAAGCATTATACATTAAAGGGTATTGTTGAGAAGGCAAAGGGGGCACTCCTGGTACATTCACATCAGTCCCTGCTCTCAACAAGCTCAAAATCTAAGGTCCCTAACTCACATTCATACATACACATACCAGGGCTAATTTACAGTAGACATAGGCAAATTAACCTACCAAGATGTCGTTAGAGTGTGGAAAAGTGTCACTAATTGTCAGATTTGTCCTCTGCAAGACATTATGTAATGGCCTCAGAAAGGAGGCAACAATACCTGACCATAAAAGGGATCAAAAAACAAACCTTGAGTAGAATAAAACAATCCAGGATACACTGTACATTAAGTACAACTAGGACACTGAAAGAAGGGGGAAACCTTGCACCGCACAATACAGGCGGTCCTCGGGTTACAAACAAGATAGGGACTGTAGGTTTGTTCTTAAGTTGAATCTGTTTGTAAGTTGGAACAGGTAAATTTTTTAAGTGTAGCTCCAACCAAAATTTAAATTTTGGAAGGGTTATCACCCCTGTAACATTTGTTTTGCTGTCTGTATCCCTGTTCAGAAGATTTCCCCTCACTTTCTGTCCCAATGACAATTGGATTTTGAAAATTTGGGATGGTTAGGGAAACATGGACTGTTGATAAAGCTTCAGTGGAGACACCCTTTTCCCATAAAAACTCTTAGGCCCCGTACACACGACCGAGTTTCTTGGCAGAATTCAGCCAGAAACTCGATCGGAGCTGAATTCTGCCGAGAAACCCGGCCGTGTGTACACTTTCGGCCGAGGAAGCCGACGAGTTCCTCGTCGAGCCAAATAGAGAACATGTTCTCTATTTCCTCATTGTTCAATGAGGAAAGTTGGCTCGCCGAGATCCTTCACTGTATGTCTTTAGGGACCACCCAATATGCTCAGAATTAAGAACTGCTCACCAGATGGTTATGACCTCTTTAATTAAAAAAAGATCTGATGCGCATTTGGGAAATCC
Organism: Rana temporaria; assembly: GCF_905171775.1. NCBI lineage: Eukaryota > Metazoa > Chordata > Amphibia > Anura > Ranidae > Rana > Rana temporaria. Next base: position 114,990,977 of record NC_053498.1, on the reverse strand, counting down.
TGGAATTGGATACCCTAGGTTACCAGATTGATCTTCAGTGACAAGACCTCCTCTCCACCATTTTTCCCATGTGGAAAGACAAAGGACAACTACAATACTGCATTTTATTTTTAAAACTGCATAAACATAAATGATGTCTGCTCACATTCATGGGGTCCTAATCCGGAACTAGGAATAGCCTGCAAAACTGGTGAGCAGTTCTTAATTCTGAGCACTTTGGGTGGTCCCTATAGACATACGGTGAAGGAATTCCCTTTTGTGTTTTTTTTTTATTGGGTTCCTCAATCAAGATGCAGCATTGAATATTTTAGTTTCATCAAATTAGATTCAATGAATTTTTTTGTATACTATATATACGTTTATATATTGCACTATAAGCACACTTTAAAGGGGTTGTAAAGGTAAAATGTTTTTTTCCTAAATAGCTTCTTTACCTTAGTGCAGTCCTCCTTCACTTACCTCATCCTTCGATTTTGCTTTTAAATGTCCTTATTTCTTCTGAGAAATCCTCACTTCCTGTTCTTCTGTCTGTAACTCCACACAGTAATGTGAGGCTTTCTCCCTGGTGTTGTGTGGAGTGTCGTGCCTTCCCCCTCCCTTGGACTACAGAAGAGTCAGAACGCCCACTAACACACATCTCCTTTCTCTATCTGCAACGTAGAGGGCGTCCTGACTCTCAAGTAGTCCAAGGGAGTGGGCGAGTACGACACTCCACACCAGGGAGAAAGCCTTGCATTACTGTGTGGAGTTACAGACAGAAGAACAGGAAGTGAGGATTTCTCAGAAGAAATAAGGACATTTAAAAGCAAAATCGAAGGATGAGGTAAGTGAAGGAGGACTGCACTAAGGTAAAGGAAGCTATTTAGGGAAAATAAATACCTTTACAACCCCTTTAATCTTTGTTGTGAAGTTTATAGTTATATTTTTATGCACGTGTTCACTTAATTTCCATGTCATATGGTCATACAGGGGTTCTTTAGTATAATTTTTATTTCCGGCGCCCCTTATCACACCATTTTTGTACAACTAGGGCACTACTGATAAGCCCTTAGGAGTGGAAGCATATACAAATTAAAGGAGATGATTTGAGTAAAACAAAGGTACACTCAAATGTCTAAAATCCAATTCTAGCCTAAAAACTGCTGGAGGAGTTCCATAACTAGGAGGAATTTGGAAATGACACGAAGAGGAGAGTGGAAGAGGCATATGGATGAATCTTTAACTTTAAGCTTCCCCAGAGAATTGTTGAGGTCCGCTGTATAAGTAGCAATCCATATAGCGAAAAGGTTGCATTTGTGAGGAAAGTTCCACTGGAGAAAATGTTTATTATTTATGTAATGTCTCCACCTGACGATAAAACGACAAGTGGATTTGAAATTTTGGATGATGGTATCAAATTTTTCTAGGACAAATAAGGTCGCCAAAGCTTGTTTCACTGTAAATAAACGAGGTTGTGAGGGACAAATCCAGGCTTGCAAGATTGTTCTGTGAGCCAAAAGGAGACAAATGTGAGCCCATTGAGGAAGATAATGAGCAGAAGATGAGTGTGTCAGATCCTTTGGGCCTTTATGACTGAAGAGACAGATCAGAGGACCCTTGGAGACTCTCGCCTTGCAGATTTGGTAAATTATGTTAAGATCTTGTCCCAGAATTGAGAGATCATTGGGCAGTTCCATAAACGTTGGAATAAGGAAGGGCGCAAATACGCATGTTTAAGAGTTTTTATGCAGGTATTTTTTGCCTTGAATCTGATATCCATACATCAGTACCATGAGCAAGTACCCTACTAGTACAAATAGTTTAATTTAATTTTCTGGATCATCCACTCCAATGCATTCTTATACACAGCCAAGGATGCCCTTATTCATAAAAAGAGCATTCTAGCTCTTTAACCACTTAAGGACCAACCACCACAGTAATACTGTGGCAGGTTGGCTCCCCTGGGTGAATCGGCATAACTGTACGTCGGCTGCTTTAAGAACTGTAGGGGGCATGCGTGCCCGCATCGCAACGTAAGAGCCGATGTATGTGGCCAGCGAGCGTGATGCCCGCCAGCCACCCGCGATCGCTTCAGACAGAGACAGAATGGAGATCTGTCAAGGTAAATAGACAGATCTTCGTTCTGTCAGGGGAGGAAAGACAGATCTTTTTTTTTCCTACTGTTTAGGAACAGCGATTGGTCTCCTCCCCCAGGCAGTCCCACTCCCACATTTAAAAACACTCCATGGGTAACACAGTTAACCCCTTGATTGCCCCCTAGTGTTAACCCCTTCCCTGCCAATGACATTTATACAGTAATCAGTGGCTATTTTAGCTCTGATCACTGTATAAATGTCAATGGTCCCAAAAAGTGTCAAACGTGTCCAATCTGTCCTCCGCAATGTCGCAGTCCTGCTGAAAATCACAGATCACCACCATTGCAAAAAAAATGCCATAAACATATCGCCTATTTTGTAGACGCTATAACTTTTGCGCAAACCAATATATATACACTTATTACATTTTTTTTTACCAAAAATATGTAGAAGAATATATATCGGCCTAAACTGAGGAAAAAATTTTTTTTTTATATTTTTTGCTGGATATTTATTATAGCAAAAAGTAAAACAATTTACTATTTAATCTACCCAACCTTATAAAAGCTACCCATCTCTGAACATCTTCATGCCTCTCTACATCTAACTTTTAGCCAGGGTACAATTTTGTAGGTTTTTACGCCCCTTTCTCAAGCTTTCAATCAAAATAACACAATGGCAAAAGCCACCTATGGGGGTAATTTACTAAAACTGGGGAGTGCAGCTCTGCATAGAAAATAATCCGCTTCCAGGGTTTTTTTTGTCCAAGCTTAATTGAACAAACTGAAGTTAGAAGCTGATTGGCTACCATGCTCAGCTGCACCAGATTTTTCCCTCTCCAGTTTTAGTAAATTGACTCCAAGGGGCCATTATACACAGTACAAGTATATACACAGGCCATTATACACAGTATCAACCTTTAGATTTTCCAAAACAATGTAATAAAAGAGCCTTCTTAAACGCCCTAATCAATTGTATCCAAAAATATTATGGAATCAAATAACGACACTTAACATGTAACAAGAAAAAATTGTTGAATACATACAATGAAAGCAGACTCAGACAAGTGATGGTGTATATGGGTTGTGGTAAATGTTCCTTTACTAACAAAGAACTGATTAAGGCTGCCATAAAGATGCAAACAAGCACTGATAGATTTGTTAAATTGCATGTCTTTTTTTTCAGACCTTCTGGCAAATACCTGAGTTGCCAGATAGCTAGCCTTACACTCCAGGAGCTGCTAGACTGCTGGTTTGTGTCTCCTTATGAACAAAACTTTCTACAGTTATATCCCACGCTAGTGCCTTCAATTCAGCTCAGAATAAATTGCATAAATCATCTGGTGTGCCTCTAGACAAAAGTGAGTCAAAATGAAAGTAGTACAATGCATTTATAAAAAGAACATGCTTGAATTAATACTACAACATGTCTTTTCAAGCTCTCTCAAATATTCAGTTATACATATTCATAGCTACAGCAATAACTTTTCAAAACCGAGGCACAGAGCAACGCAGCTATTTCACAATAAAAAACAGTATGTTCCCATCATTGAACACTAATGACACATCATGCACATGCATAAAGATTTATAGCCGGATTCAGGTAGGGGCGCGTATCTTTAAGGCGGCGCAGCGTATCGTATTTACGATACGCCGCCTTAAGTCAGAGAGGCAAGTACTGTATTCACAAAGTACTTGCCTCCTAACTTACGGCGGCGTAGCGTAAATGGGGCTGGCGTAAGCGCGCCTAATTCAAATGAGGATGAGGGGGCGTGTTTATGTTAATGGGGGGTGACCCGACGTGATTGACGTTTTTACGAACATGCGCCGTCCGTGTACAAATCCCAGTGTGCATTGTTTCAAAGTACGCCGCAAGGTAGTATTGGTTTCGACGTGAACGTAAATTACGTCCAGCCCTATTTACGGACGACTTACGTAAACAACGTAAAATTTTCAAATTTCGAGGAACGACGGCCATACTTAACATTGACTACGCCTCCTAGGGGGCAGCTTTATCTTTACGCAGCATATCTCTTACGGAAATGGCGTATCTTTACTGCGATGGGCGCACGTACGTTCGTGAATCAGCGTATCTAGTCATTTACATATTCTACGCCAAACTCAACGAAAGCGCCACCTAGCGGCCAGCCTAAAAATTACACTTTAAGATACAACGGCATAGGAGACTTACACCGCTCGTATCTTAGACTAATTTAAGCGTATCTGGTTTCCAGAATACGCTTAAATTAACGCCGGCGTAGATTCAGAGTTACGATGGCGTATCTACTGATACGCCGGCGTAACTCTCTATGAATCTGGCTATTAGTGTAAACATCCTCAAAATCATTAAGGTGGAGCTGCAGCCAAAAATATTTTTTTGGTCTGAATAGAGTGGAGAAAGGGTTATGTGCTCTGTCAGTATTTTATTGTTGTCTGTTTCCCCTTAATTCTGTATGATATTTGAGATAACAAGTGAGGGAAACTTTTCCAAACTGGACTTAGACAGTAAGATCGGGGAACCTTAGTTAGGCCAGCCACCAGGATAGAAACTGAAGGGAAGCCATGCCATTGATAACTGTCGCTGGAACAGGAGGGCAGACAAAATCTCACAATGGGGACACTAGTCCCAGTGACAAATACTGAACATGGGATTTTAACTCACTTTTGGGGAGATTTCACTGTGACTAAAAAAAGAACACCGGAAAAATGATCAAACCGTTCCAAATGTAGACAAAATCTGTGAGAAATTGATTATGCCTACCAGAAGATCACATAAAAACAAAAATGAACAAATAATTGGGGTTCTCATTAAAAATGTAAAGGGAAACATTCCAAATCAGCTAAAAAAACATCAAGTTGAAGTTCAACATGCATCTTAATATGAAACGATCACAACACTTTTGGTCTACGTGTTTCATGGATGAAGCTGCTTCTTCAGGACCTTGGACATATGTATACATAACTCCACTATCAAATCGGTTTGCTCTATATATTAATTTTTGCTTTTATATGATCTCCCCAGTGGGCATAATTAAAGTACCACAGATTTTGCTTTGTTATATTACATTATTTCTGTGATGATTCCTCCACTCAGTCATACCTGATTTATACTGATCAAATCCTTCCTTTTAAATCTTTATTGAACAGCTACCATTATGCAATCCAATAACACCATTACACACATATTTCAATATCACTAAAAAGTAAGTCCACTTGAATCCTTTAAACTTCAATATGCATTCATCTGCATGGAATTCCCTGCAGTGCACACACACACACACACACACACACACACACACACACACACACACACACACACACACACACAGTGCTTGTGTGCACTGAGGCATGCTGACTAATTCACTGTAAACATTGTATACTACAATGCCTACAAAGTCAATTACCTAGAGTAACTATGTGGTCTTATTTGTAGTAATCATAGCATATGCATGATACAAAAGTATATGCACATAATAATTTTGATCCTGGACAAATAGGGCTCTCTCTCTCTCTCTGATTTAAAATCCAGCACATGAATGGCTTACTATTCCCCTTGTTGCAGCAGTGCAGAACTCAGAGCTGCAGCAACAGGGGACATGTGCAGGGTTTTGAACCAAAGATGGCTTTCTTCTGTGATGGTGGGTGTGATCATCAATGCCTGGGAGCATCTTAAAACTCTCCTAGTAAAAAGACAAGACAGGTGAATGCCATAAAGTCTTTCATGTTTCAGATGCTAAGTACCAGTCCAATGCCTAACCTTTTATTTGCCATTAGAGGTTCTGGCACTGCACTGTTAAATGGTGGACTGGACACACCACATGGGGCTTAACACAAGATTGTTCAGTAGATAACCTTTTGTGTATACAGCTTGGGCTTGTAATCCATGGAGCTCCACAAGGATACAGAAGTTGTTTTGCAAAAATGACAATAGGCCAGTGTTTTTAGCAGTAGTGATAGTTTAACAACATTTAGGACCAAATAGTTTTACAATAATCCTTGTGCACTTGGCAAAAATAAAAACCCTTTATGTGTAAAATTTGTAATCTAACAAATATATGCAAAGGAATTAAAAAAATAAAAATAAATAGAGGATGCTGCTAGTCACTCTTCCTCCTCAACATGACTTTGCCATTGACGATGAGTGCATTCAAAGATTATCCATGCCTCCAACTGACTGCCAGTAAGCTTAAAGAAACTATAATAGTTTCAGGCTGTCTTGGTTGCAATTTATTTATTGTGAATACATTTTTAAATTGATATAAAAATATATATGTTTTTAATATTGGAGAAAAGGGGAGAGTGGGGGCAAGGGAATAGTAGCTGAAGCTAAACCCAAAGCTACCCACTCAGTTGGTTTGGTTTCATTGCTAAGTTATTATTATTATTATTATTTTTCTTGAATCATATATTTCATTGTTGATTTATATTACATGTTTTTATTGTATTATTTATTCTAAAGATGAAGCGGTATTTCCTGCAAAACTAGTCGACCTTGACCAATCATTGATCTGTACAATTGTTTGTTTTGCAATTTTATACATAAATACACTTTTTATACTATTATGTTTATTGTATTTTATCAGTACCGAGTCCCCCCAAACCAACTGAGTGGGTAGCTTTGGGTTTAGCTTCAGCTACTATTCCCTTGCCCCCACTCTCCCCCTTGCTCTACTGTAACTGGGATGCTGGTACATTTTTATTATTTATTATTCATCCTTACATGAGGCTATGCTCCCCTTTTTGTATTTTTTTTTAATATTGATTTAAAATCTTTATTTTACAAACAAATATTGAATGGTCTGTCTCCATGACAATGGCATTACAGAATATTATCAGTTTTCTAAAGAATAGGTTTTTGCTACCAGGTTTACGTGCATTAAAAGCATGTGGGAAGCCATGCAGAGCAGGGAATGATGTTCAAAGAGGCATTTGAATCATTGCTATCTATAACATCTATTTAAAATATGATACACACAATACCATGATATGTGTAATGTAAAATTAAATAAAATTGTACAGTGATGCTCATTCTTATTGTGGACTTTGTATATATTGGACTTTTGGTGCCAGTCCTAAATTACCAGAAGGCTTTACAGTGAGTGCTGTTGAAAAACTATATATATATATATATATATATATATATATATATATATATATATATATATATATATATATATATATATATATATATACAAACATACACACATGTTGCAAGGGTTTATCGGAACAGAAAAAAGACTATAAAAAAAGTTATGTGTGGAGCAACATGATTGTTACATACAGTCAGTCAATGTTTTCATCTTAATCTTGTAAGATTTAGAGATAGTGGGACAATTTATACAACAGTCTGAACTATGAACTACCTGTCTTGCCCATATGAACCAATTAAATATCTTTTTTAAATATGTATATACAGTAGACATAAAAATTATGAGGAGGTGCACATGCTATAGAGCACAAACACAGTTTTTGTTTCTGAAACCTTAATGAGTAATGTAGCCTTAATAAGTGAGGCAACAGACTAAACTACAATTAAGGCAGAACAATACAAAACAATGCAGGTTACACACATACACACACATTGGGCCAGATCCACAGAACAATTACGCCGGCGTATCTATTGATACGCCACGTAATTTCAAATTTTGCACGTCGTATCTTTGTTTTGTATCTACAAAACAAGATACGACGGCATCTTGGATGGATCCGACAGGCGTACGTCTTAGTACGCCGTCGGATCTTAGGTGCAATATTTTGGCGGCCGCTAGGTGGCGTTTCCGTTGAATTCCACGGCGAGTATGCAAATTAGCTAGTTACGGCGATCCACGAACGTACGTCCGGCCGGCGCATTTTTTTACGTCGTTTACGTTTGGCTTTTTCCGGCGTATAGTTAAACCTGCTATTATGAGGCGTACTCAATGTTAAGTATGGCCGTCGTTCCCGCCTCGCATTTTGAATTTTTTACGTTGCTTGCGTAAGTCGTTTGCGAATAGGGATTTGCGTAGAATGACGTCACTGTCTTAAACATTGGCTTGTTCCGGTTTCATTTCGAGCATGCGCACTGGGATCCCCCATGGACGGCGCATTCGCAGTTAAAAAAAAACGTAGATTACGTCGGGTCACAACGTATTTACATAAAACACGCCCCCATCACAGATATTTGAATGCCGCGCCATTATGCCGCCAAAGATACACTACCCCGCCGTAACTTACGGCGCGCATTCTTTGTGGATTTGAAAAAAAAAAAGTTACAGCGGCGTAGTGTATCTTAGATACGCTGCGCCCGGCGGAGAGAATCGCCGATCTACGTGGATCTGCCCCATTACGTTTACTGGTCATTTGAACTACCTAATTACAGCCTTTTAACTGTCCATTACAAAATCTACTATAGGATTAGTTGATATACAATGTAGAATATCAGAAATCAACAAGGTCTTCAAAGAGTGATCAAACTTCTTAATCTAAAACTGTGGGGTTGATTTACTAAAACTGGGCAGTGCAAAATATGGTACAGCTCTGCATAGAAACCAATCATCTTCCAGGTTTTATTGCCAAAGCTTAATTTAACAAGCTGAAGTTAGAAGCTGATTGGCTACCATACACAGCTGCAATAGATTCTGAGTGCTCCAGTTTAAGTAAATCTAATCCGATGTATCCAAACACCTGGCATTTGTATCATGTACTAGTTCCCTTGCCTTTAATTTTGTGGTAAATGATGAAGTATGGTCAAAGTCAACATAATGCATTTCACGCTTAGCATCATTACACGGTCCGGGCACAACGCAAGCTGTGCATGCAAGACCAGGTTTAAGGTTGGTTGTAAGCAAGCAGCTGGTCAAGGGTATGTTCAGGCATGTTAGGAAAGAAGCAGCTCAGTTGCGTTAATGATTAAGCAGAAGGGATGAGGACATTAAAATACAAAATGTACCTGGAATAATTGTGGGCTTTGTTGTGGTTCGAAAATTGAAGATAGCTGCCTTTGACTTCCCCTGCTGATTCTCAGCTACCACAACAACTTCATACTCAGCATTCCAGTCTAGAGATCGCAGCGTGATGTGGTCACTTTCTGAGGCTATCTTAGTCTCCGGTTTCCAGTCCAGGGAATTTTTCTAAAGAAGAACCAAAGGAGGATATTTAAGATCCAAGTCAACTGCATAAAACGTATTAAGTTTGAAGTCACAAAATTATTCAAATAACATAATCTGACAGACAGAATGCAAGCAATTCATAACAAAGTGCTTTTGTTAGAAAGATGTGCACCATTTTTACTGCACTGACATCTCAAACCATGTGGCCACTAACAAAAGAGACTATCAACAAATGTTGAAGTAAAATAAAAAAACTCTGAAATGGGCACGATAACACAAAAAAATGTAATTGAATTGAAAATAATAATTGGCCTTTATCTGATAACTGTCATGAACATTTATTATATGTAGGTACGTCCAAGACACAAGATTTGATTAAAAAAATTGATGTTTGGAACATATGGATGAATAACTTCATTAATCAGAATCTGTGTAAAACAAAATTCATATAGAACTTGAAAACAATTGCTGGAAGAAACTTACAGCTCTGTAACGGACAATGTAGTGGCGGATAGGGGAGCCACCATCATCCTGCTTGATCAAGACAACTTTAAATGAGTTCCCATCATCTCCAACACGGCCTGTCAACTTTGGAGCACTTGGTTCCCCTAAAAATAACCAATCAGTTCAGGGTTAAAGAGATCCAGAATCCTCATAAATGGCAAATCCATGAATAAACAAACACTTTAAGAGTGTCTTAAAATACAACAATACTTTCCTCTAAAGGCATTGCTGACCTTGTGGGTAAATTTGTGACCTCAACACATTACCCATTTAGGTTAAAATTACTTAAATACATTATTTTAATTATGCTTTTTAATATGTAATCATATGAAGCCAAAATAACTTTAGATCATTCCACAGATCTTTTATAAAGACAAATCCATAACCAGGACTGCCCATAAAGTGTATTGATTTCTGAATGATCCCATTACATTTAATTAACCTGATTCCCTTGGTCTGTAAGTTAGCATTAATTTGGCACAGATAGCTAAAACAAAATATTATTTCACAATGTCTACCTATAACATTCATAAACTGCTTAAGAAGACAAGCAAATAATATTGTTTTGAAATAGACTGATATACAATGCCATCAGTCAGGGTCCCCGTAACTGTAATAGTTTTAGCAAATATAAATGTAACACCCAGCATACATTTTGATTCATTATTGTACATTCAATGATTGTACCAATGGACATAATATTAGTGCCATTATGGGCTGTGCCCAAGTTTAGTAATCAAATTCCAGGAATAATAGACCCCAGGAACCCTATATATCACTGTGTAACAACAATATGGAAATCATTTACTGTATTTTGAAAGGCCTTTTCTTCTGAGAAACAGAAGCTACAAATACTTTTTTGTGAAATAGGTCTTGTGCTATAGGGCGATTGAACAGCCAAGTGTGTACTGTAGTTACATTTAATCAGCATGAACACTGCAACTTACACAGTGCCCCTTGCTATGGGATATGTATCCTTAATTGCATTTCTCTACATCTAAATGTACATGTACAATGGCACAGGAATGGAGGTTGAAGTGCTTACTGCTATGTTTAAGTCTATGTTCCTGGGGATTGCCACTAAACAAACTGCAGTCATTCATTCAGAATATCCACACAATGGGCCAGATTCACGTAGAATCGCGGCGGCATAGCGTATCGTAGATACATTACACCGCCGCAAGTTTTCATCGCAAGTGCCTGATTCACAAAGCACTTGCGATGAAAACTACGCCGGCGGCCTCCGGCGCAAGGCGGGCCAATTCAAATGGGCGTGTGCCATTTAAATTAGGCACGCTCCCGCGCCGGACCTACTGCGCATGCTCCGTTTCGCAATTTCTGTCGTGCTTTGCGCGCCGTGACGTCAAATACGGTAGCGTACTTCCGTATTCCCGGACGTGTTACGCAAACGACGTTAAATTTTAAATTTCGACGCGGGAACGACGGCCATACTTTAGACAGCAATACGATTGCTGACTAAAGTTAGGGCACCCAAAACGACGACTAAATTTGCGACGGGAAACTAGACTAGCGGCGACGTAGCGAACTCGAAAATCCGTCGTGGATCGCCATAACTCCTAATTTGCATACCCAACGCTGGTTTATGACGCAAACTCTCCCCAGCGGCGGCCGCGGTACTGCATCCTAAGATCCGACAGTGTAAAACAATTACACCTGTCGGATCTTAGGGATATCTATGCGTAACTGATTCTATGAATCAGTCGCATAGATAGAAACAGAGATACGACGCCGTATCAGGAGATACGCCGTCGTATCCCCTTTGTGAATCTGGCCCAATGTTATTATAGGCTTTAGTGGCATTTATATGTTATATGCTACATTTACTATGCTATACAGCACACAGTAATATCATTATACCATGTGTTGCTTCCCATTCTCCTGGTTTTCTCAATATTTTTTGCAGGCTTAATCTATAGCCTCTGACCAAACTTGTCATCACTGGATAACTCTTTTAGGGTTTGAATCTATAGCCTCTGACCAAACTTAACATCACTGGATAACTCTTTTAAGGTTTGTACCCATGGGGTTTTCCCCTAAAATGTAAAACTATGTTAAAGAGGAATATTGTGCAGAAATACAACTGTAATATGATGGCTGCGTTTAGCAGCTGTTACGGTAAAATTATATTAGAAAGCTTCCAAACCGCACTGATTGGTTGCTTTGATGCAAAATATCACATTGCAATGCTTCATAATCTAATGTGTGATATAAACTCATACCCCATGGAATTTTTTGTAGAAAGTTATTAGGCATTATACTAAAAAAAATTGTGGGTGGACATATGCTTATAATCATATGAGCTAGAACACTTCAAACTGGTGTCAGACATTGCTGGTGTCTTCACAATCACTAAACAAGTGAAAAGTACTGAATTAAAATAATGGTATTAGTGGACAACTGATGAAATCCTTTTTTGGAGTCACCTAGGATTTAGGTAACTGCCTGGAATTATTATTCAGCCATTTTAGATTTTTGTATATTTCATAAAGTCTTCGATTTAACTATATTAGCAACCATAAAAGTTTATCCAAAAAACAATAAAAATGCAATCATTATTTTACACATCTATGGGGACATCTGCAGGAGCTGGTGGAAATAATATCTCAACAGCTTTACTAAATGACCAAACTTTATAACAGCACTAAAGCTCCTTCCGGTTATATCTACATATTAAAGTTCAATACTGTTCAGCAATATAGTAATAATCATAAGTGACTCACAGTCCAGGTAACTGTCTTATTACTATAATATCAAGACTTGGTAATACAGTGACAATCCTATATGCCAGCAACTCCAGAAATTAAATTTCTAATATAACCATATATACTGTATTTATAGGCGTATAACACGCACAGGCGTATAACACGCACCCTAACTTTAAGAGGGAATTTTCAGGAAAAAAACTTTCCACAGCCCCCTGCATATAACACGCAGGCACAGTTTACCCTCTATTTTCAGGGTAAAAAAGTGAGTGTTATACGCCAATAAATACATAATTTGATTTAAAAAATAGGGCAGGATATTATCTCAAACCTGCTCCTGCAGATTTCTCCTGCAGGGTTGTAAATTAATTATATAATTTTTTATACTTTTTGGATAAACATTTTTAAGTTGCCTAAAAAAGTCAGTTTTATTAAGGTATCATCAAATACTAACTAAACCTAAATCTACGCTCACCCTCATTATAAGCCTATTGTAACTATAACCAAAAATAGATGTGCTGTCCCTTTTCATGTGGTCATACATTCAAAAATAAAACAAATTATGTGAAAATAAAGATAAATAAACAAAAAAAGCAGTGTGATTAATTAATAAATATCACTTGACTAAAAAGAAAAAAAAATATCAATTCAGAAACATATGTTGTAAAAGCTCAATAAATACATTATTACCAATCACCCTGTAAAGGTAAATAAAGTGCAATTGTGCAATATATTCTAACTACCCTGTAAGGAAAGCTGCTTATACTTACATATGCTGAAGCCGCTGCAGTCTGGTCACATGATCTCTCTGGCGGCTGGCTTTAGTGAAGAAGAGAGATCACTGACATTGGCTGCAGAACCTGGGCTGTCCCTCCTCTACACTGAAATCGGCACTGGGACCCAATCATGTGACCGCAGTGAAGAGGCCTCAGAATAGTTAAGTATAGACTTCTTTTCTTTACAGCATATATAGTATAGGCTTAGAATGGGGGTGGGAGTAGGTTTAGGCTTAGTTAGTATTTCACTGGAATTTCACTTTAATGCTACAAAAAATGCACCAAAAATATAATGCTATGTTGATAACCACTACGTGATTATACTAATGCCTAATCATTAAATTATTGAATGATCCTGATTGGATAAATGACTTTAGCACAGCTAAGGAGTGTACTTATAAATAATTTGCATATCAATTTGCCCAGTGAACGTGCATGTTCATGTGTCCTGTGTTATTCAAGTTATTTCCTGTGCAGGATAAATGTTTTTTTATTGATTTATAAATTAATTAATTAATTTGCATTTGGCCACTAGACGCTGCAAAGGATGATAGAAATCTCCTATGATACTTAGCACCATCTAGTGGCCAACTATGACATTTCCATTTCAACCACTTGCCAACCGTATAACTTAGATATATGGTGGCCAAGTGGCACAGCTGCGCCAAATCACGTACCCACTTCCAGTTCTGGGACACGCATGTGCGCCACAGGAGGCTCACTCCCACTTTGATCACACAAAGTGGGAGCCCAGCAGCAGGTACCATGGACTTGATATCTGCCAGCACCCCACTGATTGTTCAGTACACAGGCAGAACGGCAATCTGCCTATGTAAACAAGGCAGATTACCATTATGTCAGTAAGGACACGGATCTATGCCTTCCCTTAAGAAATAAAAGCACCTCCCCACAGTACACAAGCACTGGCACTGGCTAGAAACACATTTAACCCTTTGATTGCCCCTGATGTTAACCCTCTTCCCAACCAGTGTCATTAGTACAGTGACAGTGCATATTATTTAGCACTGATCACTGTATTAGTGTCACTGGTCCCCAAAAAGTATCAATTTGTGTCCAATGTGTCTGCCGCAAAATATTGTAGTCCTGCTATAAGTCACTGATAGCCACTATTACCAGCAATATATATATATATATATATATATATATATATATATATATATATATATATATATCCCATAGTTTGTAAATGTTATAACTTTGTATAAACCAATCAATATATGCTTATTGGGATTTTTTTTACCAATAAGATGTAGCAGAATACATATTGGCTTAAATTGATGAAGAAATTCGATTTTTCCCCGAAATATTCTTGGATGTGTTTTTTTTTTCAAAATTGTCTGTATTTTTTGGTTTATATCACAATAAATAAAAACCACAGAGGTGATTAAATGCCAAATGGAAAGCTCTATTTGTGTGGAAAAAAGGACACTAATTTTATGTGGGTACAGTGTTGCATGACTACGCAATTGTCAGTTAAACTAATGCAGTGACGTAAAGCAAAAATGACCTGGTCATGAAAAGGGGTAAATCTACCGAAGGGCAAGTGGTTAAATCAATGAAACTGATATACGTTTTTCCCCATTTATACAAAATAAAATGTAAATGCACTTTTACTGGGCAAATTGCTATGCATTTTTTTTACAATACACCCCTCGTCACAAAGTAACATCTGTCATCCATTCATGTTCAACAAAAAAAGTTTACATTTTACTTGCACATGATTTGGTATTGTTTGCAAAGGCGCTAGGTGATAATTCAATTTACAAATAATGCCCCGTACACACGATCGAAAATTCCGACCCATGTGAGCTTTTGAACGGAAATTCCGACCATGTGTATGCTCCATCGGACTTTTGCTGTCGGAATTCCCACCAACAAAATATTGAGAACTGGTTCTCAAATTTTTCGACGGAAAAAAATCCTATCGGAAAATTTGATCGTCTGTTGCAATTACGGCAAAATTCCGACGCATGCTTGGAAACTATTTGACGCATGCTCGGAAGCATTGAACTTCATTTTCTCGGCTCGTCGTAGTGTTGTACGTCACCGCGTTCTGGACGGTCGAAAGATCAGAGAACTTTTGTGTGACTGAGTGTATGCAAGCTTGAGTGGAATTCCTTAAGAAAAACCATCCAAGGTTTTTCCGACGGAAAATCCGATCGTGTGTACACGACATAATACTCAATTACAAGCTGTATTTTTTTCCTACTCACTATTAGATTATTATTAGATGATTTGATTACTAAAATCAACCTCGTTCACTATGCTAGGTGAAAATTTACTTTACAAAGTGAACATACTCTACTGATTTAGTCGTTAACCCCTCTGTGTCAGGTTATAATCAGGGCTATATCATTTAATGAAAGCTTTGAATAATTATAAATTCTTATAGAGAGTAAATATTTGTACACAATATTCTTCTGCAATTGACCTAGGAAATATCTGTAGCTAAAGCTAATCTTGTAAAATGCTTTGGTTCCTTCCATAATTTTTCAATATGACAATACTTTGATTTGGGCATTGCAATATACCCATCTGGGTTTACTTTAGAAAGAAAACATACATTTTATATAACAAAGATTACATCAATAAAATACACATGTGAAGCACAAATAATGGCAATCATAAGTGTCCTTTTTAAAAATGTGAGTACTATAATTAAAAGTAATTTCAAATTATCATAAATGCTGTTTGAATCTGCTAATATTTCCAGTTTTCCTGACTGAAAATCTCTTTTTGTAGGTTTTGTTCCAAAATATTTGGCTTAACAAAAGCAGCTAAATGGCCCTTAAAATTAAGAGGAGCTTTAGAGCTAAACATGCCTGCTTCTGTGTGAATAAGATGCATCATTCCTATAAACTCTGAATTAAAATACATAGCTATATAGAACTTAGAGCACAATGCCAAGGACTACAGAGAGAAAAGACTTTAGATTTCCATCTAAATGGAGCTTATTCAACCGTCAGGACCTGTCATCGTTTAAGGAAAAAAATTAAAATAAAACTAGAACATAAAAAAGGTAAATAAATAACCAGTCTGTAAACAGAAAGAACTAACACAAACGCAGGAGGTTAGTGATAATGCAGATAAAAAGGGAAAAGAATTAGTGAGGAGAGAGTGAAAGGTTAGTTTGTCATAAAAACATCTGCCACAGTCACTAAGGGAAAGAAAACCGTTATTGGAAAAGTGGTTATAGCAGGAATGTCATCTGCACACTGCTGAAGGAACCATTTTGTGGCGTGGAACAAAGTATCCCAGCTATCAGTTATTTCATTAAATGTGAATTCATAAGCTGAAACCTGAATTTGGCCACAAGATGAAAAGCCTTCCTTGTGTGTAGATAACATATCCACTTTCAGTGAATAATAAGGACTAACAAGTTGTCAATTTCTGGTCACAGTGTCTCAGCCGGTGAATAAATGGTGTGAAAACGAAGCAAGAGCGTCCCGTTGACCCATGCTGATCAGCAGGAAACATGCAAATTCATGCACCATGCATAGGAACAAAAGAAAAAAAAAGGAAAAAAAGACCTTACGTTATCTCCTCCTGCTTAACAGCTGTGTAAATTAAGATTGGGAAGGACCTTTTTTTTTCCGTTTTAGTTACCTGATAGCAATCTAATGCAAAAGGTTTTTTAGGTTTTTTTTTTTTTGCAGAGAGGGTGAAGTCAAAACTGGAAATGTAAACTGCATCATAAAGACAACAGACATTTACTGTGTTTGTTTTATTTTATTTCTTTTTTTACTTGCAATAACTAATGTGCATAGGGATTTGGCTTCTAAAGCTTGGTACGTACACACTGAAAGTCGGACTGTTCAGCGTGTACACAGTAATAATGGGAAACTCTTCCAATGGGGACACTAGTTCTGGCCTGGACTGCCCCAAGGGATTCCCTTAGTTTGCAGGGATTTCCTCTCATTTTGTGTTTTGGCTCTGGGACAGGAAGTGAAGGCACATCTCACCAATGCAAAACACATAGCAAAATAAAAAAATGACAGGGGTCATAACCCTCTATAACTCTATTTAAAACAGGTCACAAAGGTCTGGAATGCCTTAATTCCAATTATACCTTGTGGGACTTCAAAATGGTGAAGCAACAGCATAGTGAAATACTGGAAACGCCCATCAGGTAGAAGAGGCACCCAGATCCAAGAACATATCACTTCAAAGGGTATATGAACTTAATTAAATGGTTCATCTCGTAAACACCAAATGACCCATTTTATACCTGACCGTGACATTCAGCCCATCAAAGCTTCAAGAATCATTGTTAAATGCATTAATTGCTGAGTTCACTGAAGGTCAGCCTGGCAACAAGTCTGGGTAACAAAATGCATTATATGGAGTTTAATAAAATTGACCCTTAAAAAAAGTCTCCTCAGAATTTATCTTTTCCTTATACTTTTGTGGCTCTGCCATCTGGATGTTTTTTTTTCCAGTCTTTCACTTTTAAACTTTTCTTCCTAGCTGTTTTGCTCCACTGCTCAAAAATGTATACATACTCAACTGAATGGGGAACTTAACTGATAAGAGCTGAGCAGATCTGAGGGGGCTGTGCTGCATCTATAGTCTTGTCTGTTGTAAGTTACCAAAAGGGGAATGGATAGCACATAGAGAGTATTGAAGTGAATGTATGGTTGTCCTTTAAAGAATAAAACTTGAAACACCTTTGTGGGTTGACCTATGTCAATCTGAGGGAGGTGACCCCTACCAATCTCCCAGATACCTCAAGGTAGCCCCTGTCTGTGGAACAAAGAGATTTCAACAACTATATAATGCAGGAATTGCATTGCACTAGTGGATAATAGAATTCCCGGGGCGCTAACATGCCAAGAAGTCTCTAGACAATGGGGTTTCTAACTTTCCAATATAAAATAGAAATAATAACTTCTCCTCTATTCTGTTCTGAAATAGCCTGGTCTTCTATTTATTATTATTATTATTATTATTAAGGTACTTCTATTGCGCTGTCAATTTACCCAGCGCTTTACATATACATTGTACATTCACATCGGTCACTACCCTCAAGGATCTTACAATCTAAGGTCCCTAACCCTTAACCTATCAGCATATCTTTGGAGTATTCTATGACAAAATCAGTTATTACAATGTGTCCCCTAGGGTTCAATGCAGAAAATGTGTTGTATTTATTTGTATATAACCCTCAGCATCTCAAACTAAAATAAATATTACATGTTCAGTTTTGACTCTTTCCTTTTGCGTGTTAATCTGTTATTTATTAATCTGAAATTGTATTTTTAACTATGGAGGAATAATACAAGATACAAAAAAAAATTGCTTAATTTTAGTACAGTGCTGTTCAACTTTTTTTATATATTGTCTACACAAATGCATTTTGTGACCATAAGCACAATATATTTATTTGCTCTATTAATAATTGTTTTATACACACACCTATATGTTCATAGAAAACAAACATTAAACACCCATGTATACTACAATTATTTCAAATGGGTATTGAAGACAGGAAATGGGAATACACAAAACGGGGGTATTAAAAAGAGGTATAATAAGGGGAGGGTGTATGAAGAAAAAGTAGGTGGACAGCACTGAACTAGTAAAACTTGCTCAGTAGCAGACAATAAAGGGAAAAGTGAGGACAAACCAAACAGAGGAGGTGGCTTCTTTGTTCTTTGTTTCTTAATGTCACAGCGACACAGCATTTGCATGCATGCATTAGTACGGATTGCATATTAGGATTAGTGATGCTGCTACATTTAAAAACACCCATAAGTGTGCAATATGTTACTAAAGGTAGCATGCCTCGGCTTTGGCTATTGTTCCTTAATGTTCTTAACAATTTACTACTAGGTAAATTAAAATAGTTAATTTGCCCTAAATTACAAATTGTAGTTGAGGAACGGCTATGGGGTCTTACATCATACAGACTTTTAGTCTAAATGTATTGCTAGTATAAAGAATCAGTTTATGTGTTGAAATCACTGAAATATGTAAAAATTTCAGTGCATGTGCCTTACATTTTGATAGTTAACTATTGTAAACATTTGTAATCATCATATATGATGCTACTGAACTACACTATCAAGTGTAGTACTATCAATTTACTGAACATATATAATAACATAAGGATCTTTAACTGATATATGTAGTATTTTGTGCTAGAGGTTTATCACAGTCTCTGATCTCTTGCTTCTAGAATATATTTTTTCAAAAAGTCACTTTGCAGAGTGTAACATAGACTTCCACTACTACTTAGGGTGTTGTGATTTATTATTGAAATATACCAGTGGATAATCAAGCTGGCATGCAGTTGGGGCAGTCGATTACAGAGAAGTAACTAGAAGGTATATTAAATGCACCATTTTAATATAAAAGAGTAGCTTATAACTTTGTCAATAGAGAGAATTTGTGAAAGCAAGAGAATTTTGCAGCTGAAAGAAGAAACCTGACAAACCTTACATTAATGGCTGCCCAAATATTTTGGGTACAAAAGTGGCAGCAAGCCTTGACAGCCAAAAACTGTCTAGGATTTGCAAATGCAAAAGCCAAAACAATCTGTGGTATCTTTAGCTGGATTAGTTTTCCCTGTTCAGTGATACCTGACAGAATTTTTTTTTTTATAATCCAATAGAAGTCAAACATCATTATAATTTATGTGACACTTTTTTTTTCTTTGTATACAAGTGAAGTGAACACTCCTAATCTTGTTCTGACCTAAGCCTGCAAGGGAGCCTAAGAGAGATTAAGCTTTGTTAATATAAAGTGCAATGCTCCCAACCTTGCTACAAACCAACCAGAACAAAGAATTTTACCTTCTGTTCACCAGCGAGGAGGACATCAGCAGCACCATGCAAGTCACATGACAAGTCACATGATAGGCACGCACATGATTGGTTGAAAGGAAAGAGGAGGGAGGTCACATGAAAAATATAAAAAGAACGTAAACGATGAGAGAAGGGGTAAAACCATTAAAGGGCTAAATAAAGGGAAGGTAACATAAAACAAAACATTAAGCGACAAAGCTGAAAGCATATTAAAAATAAATCACAACTGGGAATGAAAAAATACAAATTTTTGGAAAACTTAACAAAAGAGATTTATTGTTATACTAATTGGAATAGCATATTATTCCTGCTGGTAAATTACAGCGGTCCATTTCTGTGGAAAGAGCTGGAATAAAAAAACATGTTATACTTTTATCAGGGTAGAAACCATGTCCTATTAAAGAGCTGGGGTTAGACATGATAAAGCAATTTCATCCTGAAAAACAAAGTCATTTTAGTCTAGCATATAAACAGAGACATCTGCAGATATATTTGCAGCTGAAGAACTACATTTTGTGTGGATACATTTTATTCATTATTGTATTTGTGAAGTCAGTCATGTGTAATATAATATTTTTCTCAGCATATATCATTTTTTTGTGGTCCAGAATCTCTGCTAAAAAAATAGCACTGTTGTAATGAGAAATATACAATTATAACACAACTAGTGAGGAAATTGTATCTTTCCCTAATATGTATTATGTATGTTGTTCTGTTAAGCTTATACAGACTCTTAAAATATCACCAGGGATATATAGACACAGCACACACTATTGCAAACTTATTTAAGAGATGTCTATTAAACTAAGAAAATATATTATGTATCATAACAGCCAATCACAGCCTTCTACCATATTGAAAAATGAATAAGAGAAATTGACTGATTGCTAGGAGGTAGTGAAAAACTTTTTACTCTGGCACTTATATAGATTTCCTTATGTATACAGTATATAAATATACTCTTATAATGTATCTAGACCCAAAAACACAAAATGTATTAGGCCTCTTTCACACAGGTGCTGAGGGTCACAGATCGCATTAGCACAAGCGGTTTTGTTTGTGTAGTTTCTATATCCTAATAGGCTTCAATAAGTGGCACAGCACCTGGAATCTAAAGATGCCTGAAAAAAACAACAACTGCTCATTCACAGTATTTGGGCTTCAACACCCATGTGAATGAGGCCTAAGACCCCTTCCACACTGGGGAGGTTTGCAGGCGCTATTGCGCTAAAAATAGCACCTGCAAACCGACCTGAAACAGCGGCTGCTGTTTCTCCAATGTGAAAGCCTGAGGGCTTTCACACTGGAGCGGTGCACTAGCAGGACAGAAAAAAAAGTCCTGCTAGCCGCATCTTTGGAGCGGTGAAGGAGCGGCGTGTATACCGCTCCTCCACCGCTCCTGCCCAATGGGACACCGCGGCTATACCGCTATACTTTTTGTTTTTGGATTTAGATAAAAGTTAGTATTTCTTGAAGTATGTCCTAAGTGCTGTGATAATAATACTTTTCATGCATACTCAATTGCATTAAGAGCCCATTCACACCTGAGCGTTTTGTAGCCTGAAGCATGAAGCTACAAAACGTTAGAGGGGGAAAAAAAACATTATTCTCAATGAAGATGGTTCACATCTCCACTCCAAAATGCCTGAAGCCGAACGCCTGAAGCTCAAACAAGTTCTGGACCCTTTTTTGTCACTAGAAGTGGACTGATTTGGGAATTTTTGAACGTTTGTATTCCCATAGAAGCTAATGGAAACACTCGATCAAAGCGTCTAGCGCGACAACGAGCGTTTCTATGGGCATTTTGTCACTTTAATCTGTTCTGTGAAATAAAATATTCACCCAGGAAGAAGATAAAAAAAATCTACAAACATAGCAACAAATGATGAAATAGATGATCATTTTTCCTATTGGCTAAAATAAAAAACAACAAAGTTCAAAAACGCCGGACAACGCTGTATGCAAACGTGCAAATACGCGCGACAAAACGTGCGACAAAGCATCGAAAAAAAACGCTCAAAAACGCTACGCTCAGGTGTGAATGGGGCCTAACTGTAGATCTTCTACAAAATGCATATTATGCATGCAGTCAGTGTATGTGCTGTGTTTAACTATGCCAATTGTAATGCATGCAATTTAAAAACACAGTTGAAATATCTGGTGATTGCACAACTACATCTTGTAGTTTTATGTTAGGTATATACAAGCTGGATTCTAAAATAAATTGCCCTAATGCCCATTTAAATCTTGCACATGCAGACTCTCCCTAATTTGAATAGAGGGTATGAAGAAAGTGTGAATATGAATATCTATGGAAATGAAATGAAGTAATGCTACAATGCAAATGGCTATCCCTGCACTCAGCAAGCTACCTAATCAAATTCTTACAACAGACCTATGCACCAAGCAGACTTTGAGTTCAGTAAGGGTGGTCATAGATTTCTAAGAATGGTCAGGCATGCACACACACTTTGCATGTCTGTGTTGTCTAGTGGCCCAATTTGTGCCATACACTATACTGTTAAGCCGTGTACACACGATCGGTTTGTCCGATGAAAACGGACTGTTTTCATTGGAAAAAACAATCGTGTGTGGGCCCCATCGGTCTTTTTTCCATCGGTGAAAAAAAATAGAACATGTTTTAAATTTTTCATATGGATAAAAAACTGATAGAAAAATCAGATCATCTGTGTGGAACTCCATCGGAGAAAAACACACGCATGCTCAGAATCAAGTCGACGCATGCTCAGAAGCATTGAACTTCATTTTTTCCACCTCGTCGTAGTGTTGTATGTCACCGCATTTGGACATGATCGGATTTTTGACTGATGGTGTGTAGGCAAAACTGCTGAAAGTCAGCTTCATCGGCTATCCAACTAAAAAATCCATCGGATTAGATTCCATCAGATATCCGATCGTGTGTACAAGGCTTACGACTCAGCTGTCGAAAGCATTCTTGTTTATCAAATAGTAGAAGGAAGCACAGCCCACAACCTGCAGATATTACCAACTTTTTATGGGGGAAATAAGAGCGCCTGGACTACATTTCTCAACTGGATTGGGTGGCTGTCATCTAGTATGAACACCTTAAAAGATCATTAAAGCAGATATTTAACCATGCTGCTTCAAAATAAGGTGTAAAAGTTCATTACAGAAGAATGTATTCATTTATTTATCGCAACTGGTTTTATGGGTAAACCATGTCGGATCAATTTTGTTGCTTAATGAAATTATTAAACCACTTAACGACCGCCCACTGTATATCTACGTCCTGTTTTTAAATATGGATATCTCGGTAACGGCAGCAGCTGTTGCCACAACCGAGGTATCCATCTCTTCAGTGAGCGGTCCTGTTAATGATAACGGCGGTCTCCGTGGCGGATTCGCTGCGAGATCGCCGTTATCGGTGGCGGGAGAAGGCCCCCCCTCCCGCCGCTCTCCCGCGCCCTCCGCCGCTTACCAGAGCCGTCGGTAGCGGCGGAGGCGATCGGGTCCTTTCAGCTGCTGTGTGGGGATGCAAGTGAGGGCAAGATGGCCCCCACCCGTCCCCATAGCATTGCTGGGCGGAAGTGACGTCAAAACATCAGTCCCGCCCATGCGTCTTAAAGAGACATTTTTTTGTTGTTATTTTTTCAAATGACAAAATTGCCATTTTTTTTTTAAGAAGAAAACAATCTATTTAAATATGTATTCTTTAAGAAGAATTCCAGGGGAACAAATTCCCATGCAGTGGGGCTTTGCCTGCACTGCATGGGTTAACGGCTCGTTTTTGTCCAGGGGAGAGAAGAGCGCAGTTAATACTTACCGAATCCACTGATCCTCCGAGTGCAAGAGTAGTCTCTGTCTCTCCTGCCCCCCCCCCCCCATGCTAACAGTCTTGTGCATAGACTGTTCCTGACATCATCAGTCCCATAGACTAGTTCTGGAGAAATCTACTGCTGGACGTGGGGAAGCCCTGTTTTCTAGAGAATCTGGAAATATAGCATTTTAGTGCACCCTAGACAAAAGAGGAACATGTTTTGTAAATACGGTTTTAGATTTATAGTAGTTTCTGGGAAAGTGGGTTTATCTTCATAGATTACAGCTGTCTCATTTACATTTGGTTTGGCAAAGAATGAGGTTCATTTGAAATTGTTATTAGGAAAATATGATTTGTATATTTTCACTTGGTTTGAGAAGCAAAAAAGCAATTCAAACTAATTATGGACTACACATCCTTTAATTTGCTATAAGTTTTGTAGTGAATATGGAGCCTGCTTGATGTGTAACCCCTGAGTAAATACATATACATATACAAAGTAAAAAGTAGCCATTTAGCTGGGAGGGTTATGGTGGCCATCTTTGATTAATTATATTTTAAAGACTCCCGGGAACAACGTTTTCTTGCTGTAACTCTGCTTCTGTCCATTTAGGATATTTTTGTGTCTATATCTACCTTTGCATGTTTAGACATTTCCAGTGGCATTCTCCATAATATAAAATAAATTAAAAACAATCCACTGAGAAGAGAGGAACCTCTCATAATTGCTATAGCAGACCTGGGAACTGAAGGTAAGGCCGCGTACACACGATCGGTCCATCCGATGAGAACGGTCTGATGGATTTTTCTATTGGTTAACCGATGAAGCTGACTGATGGTCAGTCGCGCCTACACACCATCGGTTAAAAAACGATCGTGTCAGAACGCGGACACGTAAACCACATACGACGACACTATAAAGGGGAAGTTCAAATCCAATGGCGCCACCCTTGGGGCTGCTTTAGCTGATTTTGTGTTAGTAAAAGAAGTTTCGCGCTTTTCTGTCTGTTACAGCGTGATGAATGTGCTATCTCCATAATGGACGCTAGTTTTACCAGAACGAGCGCTCCCGTCCCCTAATTTAGTCTGAGCATACGTAGATTTTTAACCGATGGTCGTGCCTACTAATGATCTTTTTTTTCTATCGGTTAGGAATCCATCAGTTAAATTTAAAACAAGTTGGCTTTTTTCTAACCGATGGTTAAATAACCGATGGCGCCCACACACGATCGGTTTGGACCGATGAAAACGGTCCATCAGACTGTTCTCATCGCGTGCACACGGCCTAAGAGATTTCACCAATAGTCAGTTGTCAGGGTTATTCTCCAGTTACCCAAAAAAATGTAATATCATTTTTGGGTGGTTTGACCACTTAATACTGCAGCTGACATACCCCTGGACTACTAGAAATGTTAAAATATTTTTTTGGATTTTGAAAATAAAATGTTTATTTGCTAGAATGTAGCAGTAAAGCAAATCATTTCAAAATAAAGTGACTTTCAATTAGGGGGTATGAGTTAAACAGTACATGCAGATTTCTCTTGCCTGCTTTTAATTTTTTTTTTACTTGGTTCAAGTAGCCCTATGATAGAATTTCAGCAAACACAGTTTGGAGTGTATGAGTGCTTTCAAATGAAATCAAAGTCTAGTGATTATTGCAACTAACTCACAAGACAGCATAGTCGGAGGCTTTTAAAAATGTTTTCTCAGTTAGAAGAACCATTTTGTCCAAAACATAATTTAATGGGCAACCTTTTGCAGAAACACCAAATCAATATCCGCCACTCTAGTAACCATGCTGTTAGTATTTTAATTATTATTATTATTATTAAATGTACTTTTTCTGCTATATCAAGTCTATAATTCTGTGTAGATACTACTAAAGCTCCTAATTCACAATATTTATCATTTTTAAGACTCGTAGCTTATTCTTCATCAGTATTTCTTAAAAGTCTAGAAAAGCTGACTTATTTTTACTTCTTGCTCAAAGTTCTACCACTATCTTTTAAGTGCTGGCAATAGAATCACAAGCACATATTTATGTGGTTTTATATGTTGTTTTCCTCCTGGTTTAAGAGACACTAAATCAGATTAGCTGATCTGTAGCTATGAAAAACTGTCTTTTCTACTTTGCCCTCCCTTAGATGAATCATGTTAAACTGCTACTGCCATTGTTACTGTGTACATTTTTCAACTAAAACAATACGATACATTTAATGCACACATGAATGAAATCTTTGTGGGCGCTGAGCAGGTATCATCATCTTCGCTTAATAGAATTAGTGGAATCATGGGGATTGATTTGCTATAGGCAAATAAGCTGTTCACTTTGTAAGGGAAATTTGCCCTTAGCATAGTGTGAGGCAAAACTTTGCTGATTTCCATCATCTAGTCGTTCAAGCAAAAATAATGTTCTTTATTTCCTTACATGTGATTGGGTTTTCTTTGCAAAGTAAATTTCAGCATGTTCACTAGGCTATGTGAAAACACCCTTGCAAACGGAAAAGCTTATTTGCCTTTAGTAAATAATCACCAGAAAATTAACCACGTGCCTACTGTGCACATACCCCCCCATCCTGCCCAGACGAAATTTTAGCTTCCGGCACTGCGTCGATTTAACTGACAATTGCGCGGTCAAGCGATGTGGCTCCCAAACAAAATTGACGTCTTTTTTTTCCCACAAATAGAGCTTTCTTTTAGTGGTATTTGATCGCCTGTGCGGTTTTTATTTTTTGGGCTATAAACAAAAAAAATGTGTACATTTAAAAAAAAAAAACACAATATTTTTTACTTTTTGCTATAATAAATATCCCGTTAAAAAAAAAAAATTATTTCAGTTTAGGCCGATACGTATTCTTCTACATATTTTTGTATAAATGTGAATGGTCCAAAAAATAATCTACGCCACTTCCGGCGCCTAGCCCGTACCCACGCTGTCTTCTGTGAGACACACAGCTCCCAGAGCACAGCGGGGACCAGTGAAAACGCACAGCGCGACTCGTGCATGCACAGTAGGGAACCGGGAAGTGAATCCGCACCCCTCCATTTCCTGATTCCCTCACCGAGGAGGTCGGCGGGGGCATCCGAGAGCCGAGCGATTGCTCGGCTTCGGCTCCCGACATCGTAGGCACCATGGAGAGGTAAGTGTCCATATATTAAAAGTCAGCAGCTGCAGTATTTGTAGCTGCTGGCTTTTAATATATATTTATTATTTGTGGGACCTCCGCTTTAAGGAGTAGCTCACAAATAATATAATTCCTATTGCAGACTATGCCTTAACGGTGACTTGTATCTTAGTGCAGACTTCTGGGAAAATCATTGAACCAATCACACTTCTGGGGAAGTTCTGTACACCACCTGAGTACAGAAGGCCTTTAGGTTGCCATATTGCACTAAATTTTACAGAAAATTGCAGTGGCTGCAGATTGAAAAAAGAAAGGTTATTTTAGTTACTTACATTAAATCACAAAATGGCTTGTGTAGCAATTGCGTACACTATATTATATATTTTTTTGCTATATTTTTTCACAAAAGTGGAGTTACCCTTTAAAATATAAACCTTTAGTCCAGTTAAGCACATATTAAAAAAAATCATTTAATGTATTTTAAATAGAGCTGGCAGAGATGCCTGGATCAGACTTTGTGTTAGCTTGGTGTAATCCCCAGAGAAGTATCACTTAGACTGGGAGAGGGGTAGTCAGATACTAGGGCTTAAAAGCTGTCTGCAGTGTTAACAGTCTAATAATGCAAACATGCTTACAGGAGCAGAGAACACATGAGGGACATAATCACTGTGTTGCTTTTCTTTCATTGTTTAATTAAAAAAATAGAGGGGAGAGATAATATATAAAAATAAACAACTTCAGTAGTCTTGAATCAGGTGAGTATCATGCCTTCAAAAGGAAGCAGGGTGTTGATCTGTGCACATATATATATATATATATATATATATATATATATATATATATATATAACTATAAGGATTAGGGCCTTGGTACTCAACTTGCAACGTAATTCTTAATTTGTTTTTAGTAATTAAATGGTATAGATACTTTTGCACCATTTTACCCCTTTTCTGTGCCGTCCTTCTCTTTTCTATATTTTATGTATTTTCCTCAGATCTTTTTTAATGAATCTCAGTGGGGCACAATCATTTCCTGAGAGGGGAGCAGGGAGAAGAAATGTGGAAACATGGATTTGTAAAGGGTGATCTGGCAGTTTCATGTCTGCAGCGTTTGACCATATCCCTATGTATATCTGCAGTCTTTGAGAGTTGTCTAGAGTATTACATTCTCTTAAATATTACATGTGACCATTTTGGTAATGTCAGATGCCCTTTCTAAGGCCTCCTATATCAACAAAGTTGACAACCACTAGATTAGAGGCTTATATTAAAATCATGAGGTTATAATTTGTTATTTGGAGCTTTGCATTATTAAAATGGGTGAATGTTTAGAGGAACATTATAAGGACAAGAATGCCAATAAGAAATCATTCCTCCCATGACCACGTCCCTCTAGTGACGAAACGTTGGGAGGAACGACGTTCTGATGTCACCGCGTTGTGCGCCAGACCCGGAAGATACAGGCTGCTGAATTGAGGAGCCGGCCGGCTCGATTGAATTTTATATGCCTTATCTCACTTCTTCGATGTAAGTGTGCATTTTTATGTTACTTATTACATTTTTAAGGGTTTTACTCTATTCCTTTGACCAATAAGAAACCATGCTTTAGAAATCCTGACTATTTCCATTGTTAGTTTTTAAGAGTTGAGAGAATTTCTGTCATGGACATGCAATAATGTCTGGCAGCTTACCTTCTTCTCATGTCTCCATCAAAGGCCCAACTCTCTTCTGGCTGCCTTTTTATCAACTCTCCTTCCTGTATGGCCCCACCCCAGGCCATCCCAGGAAGTCTATATTAACTGTTGCACTGCAGATCTGCTTTGCTGTTCAACCGTGTTGTTAGCTTAAGTTCCTGTCTGCAGTGCGCTACGTTTACCTTCCTGTGTACCATTTTTGGCCTGTCCCTGACTTCTCCTGTTTGCCTGTGACCCTGACCTTTTGCCTGTCCCTCGGTTACCCTTGTCTGCCTGTTGCCCTGACCTCGGCTTACCCATCACTATCGCTTGCCCTGGTTGCTGCTTCCCCTCTCTCCCTGCGGAGTGTGACCTAGGGGATCCCAGGGGTCGCAAACTGGATCCAGCTGCAGCGAAGGCCATCCTCACCACTAGAGGCTCTGGTGAACACAAATCTGGGTCTTAGACCCCCCCACCCTGGGGAATCTTGGGTTCACGCTTCCTCTCGGATTGAAGCAGTCGGCTATAGGGTTCACTACCCTGTGGGGCATCCCTGACCCCAATGGGGTGCACTAATCACCTGGCCACAGGTGACCTGACAATTTCTTTGTAAGAAGCACTAGACATTCAATATTAAAAATCACTGCAAACTTATTAGTGTTTTTCTTAACATGCACACTGCAAATGTTCCACACCCTTTCTACTCACTAAAATGAACAGTGGTGGGTGATACTGGGAGCTCTGTTCCTAAAAAAACAAAAACCATTAACTTATAATTACAACTTTCATCTCTATGCAGTCTATATTGTTTTCTATCTCCTGATTTAATAGTGTATTGTTACCTCAAAGATAAACAAGGCCAATAAATAAAATATGCAATATGTTAATACATTCTCTAATTAAAATTTCTAATTAGAAAATAAGTTCATGATAGCATGAAGAACAGAAAAATAATTTCCGCTGCTTACAAATGATGTCAAACACATAGATGTCATCATAATACATTTTCTGCTATCAAAAACATACAATAATGACTGGCGGGTTAGAAGAAGTGTGTATGTGTATGTGGTTTGTGTGCAGAGTAGAGGGAATATACTGTATTGTACAACAGTGCTCCAAATTGGTTTAGATGGTGCCACTATTTACCTGATTATAATTGGTGAATTTACTGAGATATTTTAAGATTTTTAAAGCGGCACAGATCAAGATTAGGATTTATTTATATTTTGAGTGATGTATATTAATGTTTTTGTGGTGCAGAATTAAAAAAGTAGGGACAGCTCTAGAAATTCTTAAAAAAAAGGGTAAAATGTACCCCCTAATCCTAGCTAATGGAAAATACACCATACCCCTCACATTTATTAAGGTCCCCACGGCATACAGTATGTTATATGTAAGTATTACAGTACTTATAGTTTATAGATATAGGCTCTCAACTGGTATGTATGGGCTTTGCTTTAGCAGGCAACTCATTACAGAGTTTAATCATATAAAACATTTTGCATAAAATATATCTAAGGAAGAGCTTTAGTTATTTAAAAAAACAAATGGGATAACTTATTAAGCATGTATACACAATAAGGGGCAGTAGCTATTAACCACTTGCCCACCGGGTTAATTCTGGCACTTCTCTCCTTCATGTGAAAATCACAATTTTTTTGCTAGAAAATTAATCAGAACCCCCAAACATTATATATTTTTTTTAGCAGACATCCTAGGGAATAAAATGGCAGTCATTGCAATACTTTTTGTCACACCGTATTTGCGCAGCGGTCTTACAAGTTCTTTTTTAATTAAAAAATAAGACAACAATACATTTTGCCCAATCTTTTTATATATTGTGAAAGATAATGTTACGCCGAGTAAAATGATACCCAACATGTCACACTTAAAAATTGCGCCCGCTCGTGGCATGGCGTCAAACTTTTACCCTTAAAAATCTCGATAGGCGACGTTTAAAAAATTCTACAGGTTGCATTTTTTGAGTTGCAGAGTAGGTCTAGAACTAGAATTATTGCTCTCACTCTAACGATCGCGGCGATACCTCACTTGTGTGGTTTAAATACCGTTTTCATATGCGGGCGCTACTCGCGTATGCGTTTGCTTCTGTGCGCGAGCTCGTCGGGATGGTGTTTCTTTAAGAGACTGGGCGGGACTGACGTTTTGACGTCACTTCCGCCCAGCAGAGCTATGAGGACGGGTGAAGGAGATTTCTCCTTCAGTCCCGTCCCCGCTCAGCTGCCGGACACATCCGATCCCCTCCGCCGCTACCGACGGCTCCGGTAAGCGGCGGAGGGCGCGGGAGAGCGCCACCGATAACGGCGATCTTGCGGCGAATCCGCCGCGGAGACCGCCGTTATCGTGTACACCACCGCCCCCTGAAAAGATGAATATCTTGGTTGTGGCAGCAGCTGCTGCCGTTATCGAGATATTCAACTTTAAAAACAGGACGTCTTTTTGACATGGGGCGGTGGTCAAGTGGTTAATATAGACATGTCCATCGGACCGTTTTCATCAGACAAACCGATCGTGTGTACGCGGCATAAGTTGTACAGTCCAGAAATCTGGCCTTTGAGGAAGAAAACCTCTTTGTGTCTGCAAAAGACTTGAGACTGGGTGAGGGGTTCACCTTCCAGCAGGACAATGATTCTAAACATACAGCCAGAGCTACAATTGAATGGTTTAGATCAAAACATATTTATGTGTTAGAATAGCCTAGTCAAAGTCCAGACCTAAATCTAATTGCAAATTTGTGGCACAACTTAAAAATTGCTGTTCACAGACGCTCTCCATTCAATCTGACAGAGCTCGAGCAATTTTGCAAAGAATGGGCAAAAATGTCACTCTGCAGATGTCCAAAACTGATAGAGACATCTCCAAAAAGACTTGCAGCTGTAATTGCAGCAAAAGGGAGTTCTACAAAGTATTGACTCAGGGGGCCGAATATAAATGCATGCCACACTTTTCACATATTTGATTGTAAACAAAATTGAAATCCATTTATAATTCTCCTTCCACTTCACAAAAATGTGCCACTTTGTGTCGGTCTATCAAATAAAATCCCAATAAAATACATTTATGTTTTTGGTTGTGACATGACAAAATGTGGAACATTTTCAAGGGGTATGAATACTTTTTCAAGGCACGTTATATATGTTTTTATGTTTTTGGCTCTTGCTTTTGTTTTTTAAGATACTCACAGGACTTGCAGGTGCTTCATTCTGCTTATAATTTTGTATTTATCCATGAGTTGAACCCAGTGTCTGTACCTAACCTATACATACTGCATAGTAGGCAAGTAAACAATTAGACCTCTTTCACACAGGCAGCACCCGGTCATTAGCGCTAAAATGCACCGCTCGTTTTTTCGGCTGCTAGCAGGGCGCTTTTTTCCCAAGAAGAATGGTTAAAAGTTTTTCATTCATTGCAACGGGCCGGACCTTTTGGGAGCACCCCCAAACCTCCCCAAATATGCTTTTTGCAGGACTTTTTATAACGTCCCGCAAGTGCACTGCCCCAGTGTGAAAAAACACACTGCAATGAATGGGAGGTGCTTTGCAGGTGCTTTTCAGAGGCTATTTCAGTGCTAAAGTGCCTGAAGACCACCACAGTGTGAAATTAGCCTAAATAAGGTATATAACAAATGATTACCAAAGCAATAAGGGTTAGACAAGAGATATGGATAAAAGACAGCATAATATCAATATATCATATTTCAAGTGCAAGAACAACAGGCACTGGATGCAACTCATGGATAAACTAATTTATAAGCAAATTGAGGCATCTGCAAGTCCTGTGAGTAGCCCACATAAATTAAAGGAACAACAAAAGGTTGAAGTAAAATAATACAAATTCATCCAACACCATTATAGTTTTCCTTTAGAGGGGATATATCTTTTTCTATACATTTGCATGCAGAGCAAGGTGGCCAGAAAAACAGATAGAAGGTGGCACAAGCGATAACACTTCTAGAGACCCTTACAATGGTAAAAAAAAAAGTGTAAAAAAAGTGTAAAAAAAAACAGGAACTGCTACACCTGTCAGTATAATACTTTGTCCCAATCCCTGTCACAGGCACTTTTTTTCAGGACAATTCAGTCTGTATGTATATGTAGAGAAAACATGAATAAAGTCAGGTGATAGAAAGCAGGGACAAATGTATTAAATACTATCATTATATGTATTAACTACTTATTATTGGTCAGGTAATAAATGAAAGGCAGCGTCTGCTTGGTTGCCTTAGGCAACAAAACTGCAGTATCCAATGAACAACTCTCTTATTTCTGTTGTATGGCAGACCTTGCCCCTATTACATCTAATTTGCTATGGGTTGTTTCTCTCTGTATATCATTATTACTCTGCTCTATAGGTAGAATCCAAAATGTAATAAGCTCACATTTTCTTTCCTCGACTTATAAATGTCAAACCTAGTTTCATTATTAACATTAATCTTCCTGTGCTTTTTAATAAACTACATCTACAATGTATTCCACTCTCCTCTGGCCTATAAAATCTAAAGCAGTCCATAGACCATTGTATGGTTTTTATATAACCTGTTACCCTAAGGGAAAATCCTCTGCCTCCAGCTCAGAAAAATTGCTGTCACCTTGACTTGTTTACTGCAGTCAGAGTTCTTAAATCTCAGTACTCTGTAGGTTATTTGTTATGCCCTATGAGGAGTTACAATGCAGCCATATTGTGCAAAGATCAGAGCTTATTAAAGTCCCTAGGGTTGCCAACTACACTTTTATTGTTAGTAATCAATGACTGCTCTTCTAGGGAGAAGAAGGAAAGAAAATCTTAAACCAAAAATCTCCCGAGGTAACCAATCCTGCTATCGAAGGAGACTGTTCCTTTTCAGTGCATAAAAGACAGAACATCAAAGACAGCCACACACCAGTCACCTTTCTATTCAGTACACCCTGATATTCGCCTGCAGAGTGGCAGTTGTCCAGAGCTATTTTCTTGCTACTATCTTTTTGATCCTTTGTAGAAAACCTTGTCTAGTAAAACACTGGCACAGAGCATTGTATGAAGCAGTCACAACAACCAGTACAAACATATCTAAAGTAATTTTAACTATTCTAATAATTGCAAGTTAATTTTGATTAGTTATTTTGGATTACTATACTAGTGTGTAGCACTCTTTGCACTCAAAGGACAAATGTACTTTTTCTTGTATGCTGTTAAATGCATATCAATGTATACCTGTAGTGTAAATACATCTTCCTGCATGCTGGCCTATTAGAAGACAGCATGTTAGGTGAATAAATACAGTGCTGCATCCCTTTAAACAAGGGGTGGTGTTCCAACCCTTTCACTGACAGATCTGTTGTCACATTTCTTGCACACATTTAAAAAAATCATTGGACCATAGTTAAACCCCCCCCCCCCCCCCAAAACATTATATATTTTCTGAAAGCAAACACCCATGAAAACAAAATGCTGGTAGTTCCAATTATTTATGCCACACAATATTTGTGAAATGGTTTATCAACTGCAAAAGTTCAGTGCAAGTTCAGTTTAGGACACATGCATGCAATATATTATCCATTATTTTTTGTAAAATATAAACAATGAGGTTGCATAGAGTAATCAGATACCCAACAATTCAATCTTTAAAATTGCATGTGCCTGCCAAAATGACAACAAATTTTGGCACCCTGTTCCATACGTGATGCTTTAAAACCCCTTATGCCGCGTACACACCATCACTTTATGTGATGAAAAAAAATGACATTTTTAAAAACGTCACTTTAATTGACTGTGTGTGGGGGAAAACGTTGTTTTATGTCTTGTAAAAAACGACCAAAAAAAATTGAAGCATGCTTCAATTTTATGTGTCGTTTTTCAAAAGTGCACTTTTTACTTCACAGAAATTGACCGTGTGTAGCAAAAAACGTCGTTTTCTAAGACGTTTTTTCATCCACGCATGCCCAGAAGCTGGTAAAACGTGGTGGAACGTAACCTCACTTTGCAAGAACATTGTGAGAAAAACGATGGTGTGTAGGCAACTTCGTCTTTGAAAATTGAAGTTTCAAAAACGTCATTTTTTACTTCACAGAAAGTGTTGTTTATTTTCATCACATAAAGTGATGGTGTGTATGCGGCATTAGAGGTCATCAGTTTAGCGTAAAACATGATTGCCTATAATTATTGCTCTCACTTTGGTGTGTACGGCATGTCAAATTAATTTCACAAGCAATGTTTTAATTCGTAGGTGTCCCCGACTGGTGCATTTATGTTTGTACATGCCTATATGTGGAACAGGGTGGGCTAAAAGTGACAATGACACTGGTCACCAGGACAAATAGATAAGTGAATCTCCCAAAATCACAAATGTTTGTGCTAACCCTTATTTACTCTATCCAAAGCAATAAAAAACGTCTTGATACATTTTAATTCTGTGATTTTTCCACCCAACAAACCCACTTCCTAAGTTTCCACTAACTGTTGTTTATTGCATTGTGTAAGAGCTGTAACATATGAATGAAAATAATCTGCAGTAGAAAGCTTTATGTGTAGTAGTACAATACAACTGTACTTTCAGCCTTGAGAAAACAGAAAGGTTCAATACCCTTCAAAATCCATAATTTCATTAGAGAGAAAAAATCTTTATTAAACTCTGCATGGTATGTTACTCAGAACTATACACATGTAAACTCTAAGGATCCATTGTGTAATAGAACACAGATTGACTAAAAAGGGGAAATGTGACAGGCTGCTCATTTTAAAATAAACGTTACTTAAATATTTATAAAAACATAAAGGGTTCTGAGGTTTGGGAAGTCAAAGACCAAAACCAAGCCTTCTCACTGCAGGAAAACTCTTTGCCCATGCTGTGCATTCTAACTCTTTAAAACTATTGTCTAATTCAATGATTTTACGATCTCTTATAACCCCAAAAGCTGCGTGCAGGGACAGTCAGGGCAACTGATATAATGGATGTTACAGAAGAGAGAAAGATTGCAAAGAGGCACTTACGTGGATGTAAAATATCTGTGGTGTTCCAATGGGTTGCAGACAGATGGAAAGAAGAGAGATGGTTCGAAATAAAAGAGAATGCAAGTGAGATGGAGCCAAACAGACAACCAAAAGGAAAGGATGAGCTCAAATTAAATATGTGAACACACTGTGTAATGAAGGCAAATGAAAATGAAATCAGAATTTGAAAATAATGAAAATGATTAGAGAGCCTTCAGTTCTGGTTAACTTCCATGTCAATAAATTTCCCAGACAGTATCCTTGATAGAGCATTTGGAAAAATGCTAAACCACCAATACTAAGCCATTTGCCCTGTATTGAAATCCTTACATATAAAATATTCTGCCAAAGTAATGAAGGGCTATAATTCAAAGTAACATAGGGCCAGATTCACATATAATTACATTGCTCCTGGGCAGCGTAACGTATGTGATTTACGTTACACCGCCGCAGGTTTACAGCGTAAGTGCCTGATTCTCAGAACACTTACCTGTAAACTTGCGGCGGTGTATCGTAAATGCGCTCGGCGCAAGCCCGCCCAATTCAAATGGGGCGGGCACCATTTAAATTAGGTGCGTTCCCACGCCGAGCGTACTGCGCATGCTCAGTCGGGTAAATTACCCGACGTGCATTGCACTAAATGACGTCGCACCGACGTCATTTGCTTAGACATTAACGTAAATGGCGTCCAGCGCCATTCACGGATGTCTTACGCAAACGACGTTGATTTTTAAATTTCGACGTGGGAACGACGGCCATACTTAACATGGCTTAGGACAACTAGGGCTCAGCCCTAATTTTACGCGGCGTAACTCTACAGAAACGACGTACAGTTAGATCGACGGGCCGTTCGGACGTTGGGGGATCGCTGTAAGTATTCATTTGCATATTCTACGCCGGCCGCAATGGCCTCGCCACCTAGCGGCGTCCTTAAGATCCGACAGTGTAATTCAATTACACCTGTCGGATCTTAGGGCTAGCTATGCGTAACTGATTCTATGAATCACTCGCATAGTTAGGACGGCCCTAACACAGAGATACGACGGCGTATCAGGAGATACGCTGTCGTATCTCTTTTGTGAATCTGGCCCATATTCCCCATTATTATCATCTTTTTTTTTCAGATACTGTTTTTTTTTTCCAAAAATACACTGGCAGATAATAGATATTTATTAACATAAGCCAGACTCAAATAACTTAAACCAATATCAAAAGTAGACTATTTAGGTTCTGTTATGTGTTTGCTAAACATGACTTCAAGTCCCACCAAGTAATCCCACTTATACAGCTATAAAGTGTTTTGCGTCTAAGTAATGGAATTTAGCTTCCTGTGTGGACATTCACTAAGTAAGAACTGCAGGTGGGACTTGACATGTTTTGCAAACGTTGCCCTATGAAATACATTCAAAACCTCCACACCTTGGACCTCTGAACGCATCTTAAAAACACAATTTTTTTTTTATAAAGCATCTTAAAACATAAAACTGTATAACAGCAAACGAAGGGGTCTATATTTATATTAAAAAATAAAGAGAATTAAAAAAGAAATCAATACATAAATATTGATTCTATCATAGTAATAAATCACCGGTTTGCCAACTAATATAAAACTTAAAACCATGAGTAATTTTTTTGTAATAACTTATTTTGAAATATTTGTGATTGTCGTAAAATGATCATATTTAGATTTGGATATACCAGTTCTGATATACTCCAATTGACAAATCCATACTACACAGGAAAGAAACTACAAAAGTGATAAAATTTGTAATCAAACATTATATTTTCATCTTGGTAAACACACTGAATTATTTTCAAACATACAAAGCCTTTAAAATGCTTTTAAAATGAAACTGTGACCCCCTTTAATTGATAGGACAGGTGATGGCAGAAACATCCTTGTGGAGTAACTGTCCTCAAACCAATGTAAGGCCCATTCTCTTACAGAAAAATATTGTGGAAAAAAGGTGTCAAAAACAAGTGCATCAACAATAAATATGATCCATATTTTAAATATGGATAACAGGAAAGATGCCTTTTTAACATATGGGCCATAATTACCAGCCTGTATTCATTGTTTCTATGCTCTGTACAAGGCAAGATGGTAGCACTCAACAGGGAATATCTGGGTCTTGGTGAATAGATTAAAGGCTACGTTCACCTTTTCTACCATGTTACAACTCTATTTAAGGTGTAACATTTCATGTGGTGCAAATACCACACCCCACTCCATTCTCACACATTTCCCCCTTCCCCTACAAGAATAAGCAAAATTATGCAATATGATGTGTCACCCCCCCACTTACATCCTGACCAGGCACAATTAATAAAGGATGCAAGGGGACATTTCTTAACCTTGCCTCTGAAGAAGTGGCTGTATGTAATATAAAGCATACATCTTTTGCAAGTGAACAGCAGCAATTCTTAATCAACTTCCTGCAGCTAAGCAGCTCATGGGTTTTTTGACTGCCTCACAAGAAGCTTGCCACTGTATGAATCCTATGTGTTCCATTGATTAATAAAGCTTCCATTTTAATTTTAAAATATTTTAACAGGCTCTGTATGTTTAAAAAAAATTCAATGTTTGTATCAAGATGAGAAAATAAAAATTGTTTGTTTTAGCAAATTGTTTGTTTCTGAACTGTATTACTATTTTAGGTTTGTCTTTTTAAGTTCAATGCTAGCATGAAGTTTAAAACCTTTAGGGTAAGGTGTACTTTTTGTCTGAAGCTGTGCCAGCCTTTGATAAATATCTCTTTGTATATTAGTTCTGATAATGTGCTGAAAATATTAAATATATGACAGCAATCTTTGAATGTACAATTTACAATAACGATCTAAATAATTCTTAGGAAACTATAGCCTATAGCAGTGATAAGCAATTAGCGGACCTCCAGATGTTGCCAAACTACAAGTCCCATGAGGCATAGCGAGACTCTGACAGCATCAAGCATGACACCCAGAGGCAGAGGCATGATGGGACTTGTAGTTTGGCAACAGCTGGAGGTCCGCTAATTGCTTATCCCTGGCCTATAGTCTCTGGCTTAGAAGGACCAATAAGGGGCTTTTGGATTAGTCAATTCCTTCACTATAGAAGGGTGAGGTAACAGCAGCCATATTGACAATGTGCTTTATCTGCTGTGGGTTAAGTACAGGGAGTGCTACATAGGGAGAGATTAGTATATGACTTGTAGGCATTGGCAGGCCTGTTAGAATAGATGTAAACCCTTATTGAATGCCTCATAGGTACCAACTCTTATATATCTAATTGTATATCTAATTCTTTGTTTTTTGTTACATCTCAATACTGTTGATGTTCTGCAGCCTCTTCGCAGCCTGTATCTGCATATACTCAATTTATCAGGCTGCGTGTGTTTTTTATTTACAGGGCACCTTTTCTAGTAGTTGCTGGCTGCAATACATTTTTAACTCTTTGGTTATTTTTAAATTGTCACAACAGTGAAATATGTCTGGGCAATGTGCATCAGCACCTCAGCATATGGTTTATTTTAGAGAGATTGTGGCAGCAGGGTGATTTACAAGCCGGACATTGTAGGAATTTGAAGCAGAGTGTTGTCACTGCATAATGCAAAGTGCCCAAACAAAGGACCTTTATTTATTGGTTGTCACCATATAACACAAACTGGCCAAAACATTACCTTTATATCAGTATCACCAGCTTTATTTATTTTTTAAGAATGCTAGCGATTTGAAAAAAATATTCTCCAAGTGACATTATTATGTAAAAGCTATTCTGAGATTTTGCTAATTGGGATATATATACTTTAACAAACTATGCTGTGAGTTATTCGAACTTCAGTGCTCGGGTACATTCTCCTATGTGACCTGCTCAGTAATCTTTAAACTAAAAAATCCTTTTAAGGACTAATATCAGTCCACAACAACGGAATGACATCTAATTTTGTAGCCACTTTCTTCTATGAATTGTTGTCTTTTACCTTTTTTGTAGCCACTTTCTTCTATGAATTGTTGTCTTTTACCTTTTTTTAGATTATACGTTTTATCTAGGGGTGTTTTGAGCACATCAGGCAGTTGTTGCTCCCAGTTAATTCAAATACTGCCCTTTTCATAACACCACTCATTGTATCCTTTAAATTAAAATGTAAACATTTGGTGCACTCATCCTCATCCCAGAGATACCACATTTTCATTTACATCCAAAAAAATATCAGGGCATTAGCATGGTTTGGTTAAAAATCAGCAGCAAGATAGTATAAAAATGTGACCGGGCAGAATAGGCTAGAAGGTGACGTTACAAAAAGTCAGGTGTTTTGCTACACTAGAAAATCACCTGTATCATCTCAGACACTTAAAACAAATGACCAGCAGCAGGGCAGTTTTGTTAGAAAATTGAAAAAAGGTAGAGGGCTTAGAAACAAGGAAGCTGTTTTGTTTAACCATATACATTGAATACTGCCCCAGATATACGTCAGAAAAATGTATCCAATTAAGCTTCAGACACACATACAAATGAAAAAGCAGAGGCAGGGCAGTATAAGTAGTTCAAATTAGGCCAAAGTCAGTTTCTCGCTGCATGTGTTTACATCATAGTGCTTGATTCTCCACCAGTAAATGTTTGGTAAAATCACATGTCCCTTAGTGTACCCAAGGGCTGCTACTTGGGAGCCATTCTACAGCAAACTCTATCACTCATTGAGGGGGGCATTGGTGAATTCCAGGCAGCTCCTTGGACTCTGCTCCTATTGTCTCTACCCATGTTTGTTTGATTTGGGCAGGGATGGCATTACAAGGAAAAAAATATAAAAGCTGTACATAGGTCAAAATAAAAAATAAAAAAATAAAATAAGTGATGGCAGGTAGAAATGTGTTTTTGTGAGACCACCCAGTACAGGAACATTGTGATAAATATGGGAGGAATTACTACTAATGTTTTATATGAGTGATCCCATCTATTAGGCCAGAAAGGGGTTGCTATAGCAGGAACACAACACAACATCACTAATCTCTGCCCGATCACAGCTCCACATTTTAGTTGTCTCCAACTCTTAGTCACTGGCAGGGGTCCTCCCAGTTTCCCAGAGCTTCTCCTCGTGGAGGGAGGGGGGATTCAATTAACAATACTTGGCACCTACAACCTCCATGCAGCTCCTCTACTTTTTAGGCTTTTTCTTTTAGGATGGAGTGGTCAATCAATTCTGCTGGATCCAGTGTTAGCCAGTTTCAAGGGTTCTGGTGGGGGGATTAGTGGTGTAGGAGAAAAAGGGTACATCAGCAATGCCAGCTTCTTCGGACTAAAAAAATACAGTATTTTGGGGCTACAGCTTCTGAAAGTCAAGACACCTAAAAAATATATTGTTTAAATTGATATAAATCAAATTACAGTCGTTTGGGGTGCTCTCTGTAATTCTTCAGTCAAATATACGCTGCCAAAATACACTGTGACTGAAATATTCACTTAAATCCTTAAGTCCTGGTTCCAAAGTACAATGTAAGGCATCCCTCAAACCTGTTTTGTAAAAGATCCCATGGCAGTGCCTACCATCCCATTCCCATTTTTGACAACAATTTGCCTGTTAGATTTAAAAAAATTTAAACTGGGCAGAGCCTACTAACTGGACTCTGGTTTCAGAGGGTTTCAAACAGGATGTTAAACCCCATACAAATTTAATTCAGGTAGTCACCAATCTGTACTGCTGAAGATATACTGTAAATGCCCATTGTCTATCTGAATTACCATGTCTTAAAAAGTGGAATGCTGTGAAATGTCAAGAAAAACAATGTGGCCAATCAAGATGCCAATCAGCCTGAACAGGGTCCCGGCTCACCCTAGCTGCTCATTTCAGAGATTCTATTTAATGCTATCCCCTGATTTATTTTGTTGAGCTAATATCTGTTATATAGTTTGTTTTTAAATGATTTATAATAAAATATATTTTATTTCATGATATGAACAGAGGCCTGAGTGGACATTTTGTATGTTTTTAACTGTAACTGCAATAGACTTCTGTTAGCAATAAAAACCAAACCAATTTACAATATTATTCTGGTGCTGGTAACTCACAAGAGTCAATCAGAAATAATCATTCACTACAAAAAGGACTGATTTCTATTAGGCTGTCTTGTAGAATGACATTAAGTTAAACTCTGTTAAAGGCATTCAATAGAAATTCACAAGAGTTAATAAGGTTCTAATGAGTCTTTAGTGCTTTGCAGCAAGCAGTAACTCTGCAATACAGTTTACCTTTGTTTGCTCCCATTGCAGCAAATAGTTTTTACTATGCACTAGTGAAATTACCAATTTTTTTTTTGCCAGGCTATTAAATGATTTTTAGTATGTTGGTATCAAGCAAATATGCCAGCTCAAGCTTGCTATATTTGTCAATTCTTACAATGAAAGATTTGAAATTCTATAATAACCTGAAAGGCAATATTAGATCATTATTGCAATGTAACTTTTTTTTAAATATCAAACTGCAGCTTACAACTGTGAATTCCTATTGAACCACTTTGCCATTTTGTCACTTTAAAGTATCAAGTATAAGTGAGGTCTTTGAAAGTTAAGAATCAAATCATTGAGTACCCAAATTTGTCCTCTGGATATTTGAAAGAATAAAATGTGTTACATCACTCATTTGGTAAAAAAAAAAAAATACATTCCGTATAATTTTAGTACTGTACAAAGACAACACCTGCCAGTCTGCCTGAGAAAAGTGAGATAGTACAAAACATTTATACCTTTTTTTTTTTTTTAAAACATGCTATATCACAACTTAGATCTTTATTACATATTGTGCAAGCAACGATGCCAGAAGAGAAGAAGAAAACCATGCTTAGCCTAACACTTAAATTGAAATATTCACTATCCCCTAAAGAGGTTCTTTACCAGCTAAATATTACAATTTACTTCCAATTGTTTTCCCCTTGAAGTAAGTCCAAGTAGGCCTTTGATTACACCATGAAACATTTGATCCACTTTTTACATTCCTTTCTGCTCTGTCATTGGCTGTTTATCATTTCAACAAGACAACAAATCACAAAACAATAAGGAAAACAAAAAGGATTCTGGTGTGTGTCATATAAATTATTACCAAGGACAACTTGTGTCAAGACACGGTTTAGTAAAATAAACCTGCAACTCGCTGGAGAATGTTTTTATTCTTGCCCCTTAAATGGTAAAATTATATTAAAAAGTCATCAAACCATTTTCTATTTGTCTTTAAAATTAAAGAAGTTGCATTTAGCTTACTTACAAAGTTATCATTCTATACATTTGTGGCTAAGAAAAGAGCAATAACAAGTATTGCTATTAGTTTTAAAATGTGTATTATGAATATGAATGCAACTAAAATAATCCAAGTAACAAGGCAATAAAAATAGTAGAAAGCTCCAAATGTACTTACGAACTGGCTGGGTGATAAATTCAAAGAGTGGAGATGATTCGCCAATACCCTTGCCATTGATAGCTGATAGTTTCACAACATAAGATGTTTCTGGCCTGAGTCCAGTTATTGTAAGAGAACTCTCTGAACTCTCTGCAAACACAAAAAAAGGAAACAATACCTCAATACCTCAACCTCTACAGGGAACAGTGTAAGCATAACAAGGTAATGTTTACAATGGTTTACAGGATTTAAGAAGAGAAGTATGCCCAAGGCTTTTTTGGCCATACTTTACCTGTGGGTCACAGGAGTGCACTTAGTTTTGCTCCCCTGATGTCACAGAGCTGCTCTTGACTCTAGAAGGATTTTTTATCATATTGTTAGGATCCACCCAGCTGTCTAATTGACAGTTGACTTTGGCTTTCAGCCTACACCTGAGAGTTGAAGCTGGCTATGTCCACAGCCTCTCCTTCCTGGTGCTCCAGTAAAAACTGGGGGGGAGGAGCAGGGTGGAGAGGGGTGACTGACAGTTACTGCTCTCTGCACCGAGCAGACAGGGAACTGAGAAATCATCAATCATGTGATCGCTCAGTTCTTTGTTTTAAAGCCAATGTGGGACAGTTGCAGCTTTACACTATATTCTTTAAGGGGCTATTTTAAACCAGCATAAGGTACTTGTCCCAGATTTAAGTGAATACAGAGGCTCTAAATAGTATTACATGAACTAATACTACACTAAAGGATATCAGAACAGAACAATCTACGAAGTCAAAAGGCCATTCAGTTTAAATACATTTAAAATTGAATTTATAATATCAATGTATTTCAAAAGTTCATATAAGCGTTGGGGGGGGGGGGGCATAGGTAAACTGAAACAGTCACCGACTGAGAACTGTAGAGGCAAAATCTTTTCATCTAAGTTCATGACAATTAACACTGGGTTATTATCAGGTGGCTTTGATCTAGTCAAATGATTCTTTTTTTTTTTTTATTACAGTACAGATAATAGAGCAGTATTAGTAAGGCTCTTTTAGAAAACATATGAAGAGAACCTGGAAAATACATGTCGGTATATAATCTCTGATAAATTCAAGAATCAGATTATTTATTATTAAGTCCATGGTAATTCCACCTATAATCGCTACATCAGTTGACCTCTAAACCAAAAACTTTTATGTATAAACATATCTACTGAGACATGATACTTTTAATTTGCTACTGGTT
Organism: Rana temporaria; assembly: GCF_905171775.1. NCBI lineage: Eukaryota > Metazoa > Chordata > Amphibia > Anura > Ranidae > Rana > Rana temporaria. Next base: position 114,946,820 of record NC_053498.1, on the reverse strand, counting down.
TAAAAAAGCAAAAAAACACTTGATGTAGACATTTTATTATTTTCTAATTAGGTTCATGGAATAGAAGAGTCAAGACAGAGAGGACATTATAAAGTCTTTTCAATTACCATCCCGGGCACTGAAATTGGCAGTCTGCCATGTCTCTGCTCCTGTTGCTCTCCACTCTGCCTTGTACTTAAGAATGGGCACTCCACCAGTGGAATCTGGTTCTTCAAACTCAACCATAGCTGTGCTAGAATAAGATTCCACCTTGAGAATAGTTGGTGATGATGGGGTCTCTGCAAATTAGGAAAAATTACATAATTAATAATAACTATTTAAACAAAACAGAGAAGAACATATATGAAGAATAAAATATACAGGATAGATAGATAGATAGATAGATAGATAGATAGATAGATAGATAGATAGATAGATAGATAGATAGATAGATAGATAGATAGATAGATAGATAGATAGATAGATAGATAGATAGATGTTTGTTGCCCTCAACCTCTTGATTACATTTTTCACTGACACACAAAGTAAGAAAACTATTTTACATTATTACAAAGAAGAAAACTTCTCTTCAACCAAAAAAAGGGAGGTTTCCCTATATTTGCAGTTCCATTTATACAAATGGAGGGGAATGTCTCCAGCAAGTATGCACACAAAAAAAATTAACCTGACAGAACAGTTAACCCGCCCCTTCTCTATCTAACAAAAATGTATTAGTTGAAGCGGTATTTTACTTTGTACTTTACTGTATTTTTACAATTCTAAATTTGTTAAAGTGCATACTTAATACATGCTGTTAAAAAAATTATTGCTATGAGTTCTAATATTAATGATTGCAAAGACAGAAATAAAATAGAAGGTGTGCACACCTAGTGCATTACCTGAAATATGTAATCAATAATTTAAATCGATAAAAAACGAATACTCACATGATGGCAAATAGACATAAGCCATAAAAACACAGGGCCAGATCCACATAGCGAGTACGCCGGCGTATCTACTGATACGCCGGCTTACTTTCAAATTACCTGCGTCGTATCTTTAATTTTAATCCTCAAACAAAGATACAACGGCTTCTGGGTTCGATCCGACAGGCGTACGGCATGCGCAGTACGCAGTTCAATCGGCGCGGGGATGCGCTTCATTTAAATGAATCACGCCCCCTACCCGCCGATTTGAATTCCGCCGCCAGAAATACACTACGCCGCCGTAACTTACGCCGCAAAATCTTCCTGGATTTGACTTAAAGCCAGGTAAGATACGGCGGCGTAGAGTATCTTTGATACGCTGCGCCTATCCAATTATATGTGGATCTAGCCCACAGTGCTCAACAGGATGGACACAGATGTGCCATATTCACAACACAGGGTTTACAGCGGTAACGTTACAAGGGTGCACCCCCTTCCTCAGAGCAAAGATACTCTGAACACCTTAGGACAAGCACTTAAAATACAAATGACCTTCATACAGGAAACCCACCCCCAAAATAGACCACCCCCAAAAGAGGCAGGGGAAAGGAAAACAGCAAAAAATAAATAAAATAAGGAATTATACTATTGGTCATCATAGGTTAATTAATGGCCCATAGCCTGTGTGATTTTATCAGGCTCGGCAAGGCATGCCATGTTGAGTGTCCATCCTGGAACTTCTGGGTCTCAAAGGAGCCTGTGCATCCTCCCCACAAACACTCCTGTGTGCCCAGGTGATGGTGCCTGCACCCTGGCAGTCATCTATTTGTCAATACTAATATTTTGTGCTTCTGACATTTTTAAAGGCAGTTGCAGTTTATTACATTTTGATTCAAGACAATTATGATGAAAGTGATTTTTTTTTATTTAAGTTTTTTCAATCCAATTTAAACCTGTAATGACCAATAGTATGTTTCCTTTTTTTTTTTTTTGCTGTTTACATTTTCTCCACCTCTTTAATGGGTGGGTTTCCTGTATGAAGGTCATTTCTATTTTAAGCACTTGTCCTAATTTGTTCAGAGTAGCTTAGCTCTGAGGAAGTGGGTGTGCCCCTGAAACACATCAGCTGCACACCCCATGTTGTGTATATGGCACATCTGTGTCCATCCTGTTCAGCAATGTGTTTTTATGGCTTATGTCTATATGCCATCTTGTGAGTATCCATTTTTTATTGATTACATTTTTTTATAAAATATTTTTGCTAATGTCACAAGGTGTGCATGCCGTCTATTTTATTTCTGTTTTTGTAGTACTTATCGGACTACCCGGCCTGAAGAAGGCAGCATCTGCCTAGTTCATGGGATTACCATTGTCCTTGTGTTTCTACACTAAAGCCTTGTACACACGACCGGTTTCTCTGCTGGGAGAGCTTTTTGCAGTGAAAACCGTGTGTGTGTATGCTTTCTCAGCGAGAAAACTGCTGGGAATCCCGACGAGAAAATAGAGAACTTGCTCTCTATTTTCTCGTTGGGATTCTTGGCAGAGTGTTTCCTGGCAAGAAAACCATTCATCAGTATGCTTACCTGTCCCCAGGTAAACCCACGCATGCTCGATGAGACTTTGACACATGCGCAGTAGCATACAAGGGTAGTGTAGAGTGAGCGGCGGCTCATCATAGTCGATGACGTCACCTCGTTCTTGCCTTTCAAAAGAGCGGTGGTTCCTTTGAATGGCCGTCTGTATGCCAAGCTTGGCAAGCCAAGCTTGCCAGGAATCCTGTCAGGAAAACCAATGTTTTTTTTCCTGGCGGGATTCCCGGCCGTGTGTACAGGGCTTGAGGAAGACCTCTTAGTGCTGGAAGTGACTATTTGCTTGTATACTTTCTAAAATGAATGATTGCCTAGCAGAACAGGTTGTGCTACCCAATAGCAACAAATCCAATTTCATATTTATAATGTAGGTTACGGTTCTTATTATAATGCATTAATTGCCATACTCAATATTTTGATGCCTATTTTGGAAATAGTATCACCTATAATAAATATAATCACCACAATCCAGAAAAAAATTATCGAAAACTAGGAAATCAACTGTTACTGACCTGCTTGTACAAGAATGAACTCAGAAGACTCTTGACCAACACTGTTGACTGCAGTACAATTATAGTTTCCAAAATCACTTTCAGAGTCTGGGTTTATCTGGTAGAACAAACATAAGCTAGTTACTTACACACTCCCAGTACACAAGAGAAGATTAAGACTTTTTTAAGCAAAGAATAAGCAATGCCAAAGATTGCAAAAGGGGTTTGTGCGCAATTTTATGCTAGTTACACACATCTTGAATTTCATCTGATTCATAGGTAGCACTGTTGGCATCACCCAGCTCAACAAAAGTTGATTTAAAAATCAATGGGAAAATTGTCAGCATTCATACAAAGGTGCCGTGGCTGTCTGAATACAGCAGCAGGGAATTCAGATTCCTCTCACTACGCTTTTTAGCATGTATGGGGGGAATCTGGTGAGTTCTCCTGTTCATCCTATAGAGAGAAATCTACCCGTAAATGACTAGCCGTAGTGAAATACCCAGTCAGATGATGATATCACTAGCAAGGTGATTGCTGAAGATAGCTAAGCGTTTATGTACTTATTTATTTAAGTAATTCTTGAAAAAGTGAACAAAGTAAGTGTAATTATGTTTGCTTTGCACCTCAAGGCTGCTGGCTAAAGGACTGCTGTGAATCTTGATGTTGGAGAAGTTAGAACTTGGCAGAAGTTGTCCATCCCTGAGCCAGGACACTCTTGCAGTAGGGTAGGCAAGCACCTCGCAAGTGATATTTACAGAATTTCCCTCCCAGGTGTAAACCACCACTGGACCCTTAATTTTGGGAGCATCTGAAAAAAGAAGGAAATATTTTATTATTCCAGCACTATACATACATTAAATACATGTGCATACAGTTTTTGACAATAACATATTACCAAATTCTCATCTCAAAAACAACTTAAAGTGACTGTAAAGCATGGATTTTATTTTATTTTACATGTTATACTTACCTGCTCTGTGTAATAGTTTTGCACAGAGCAGCCCTGATGCTCCTTTTCTTTGGGTCCCCCACAGCGCTCCTGGCTCCTTCCCCCCACCGAGTGCCCCCATAGCAAGTCACTTGCAATGGGGACACTCATGTAGGCTCACTTCTGAATGTGGCTCAGCCCTGTTCTCTTCTCACTGGCTGTGACTGACAACAGTGGGAGCCAATGGCTCCAACTTCTATCTCTGAGCCAATGAGGAGGGAAATGAGCAGAGAGATTCTCTGCTCTTGTGCACATCTCTGGATCGAGATCAGGGTCAGGTGAGTATAAAGGGGGGTGGGGGGAGCTGCACACAGAAGTTTTTTTTTACCTTAAAGGGGTTGTAAAGGTAAAGTCTACCTTAGTGCAGTCCTCCTTCACTTACCTCATCCATCGATTTTGCTTTTATATGTCCTTTCTTCTGAGAATTCCTCACTTCCTGTTCTTCTGTCTGTAACTCCACACAGTAATGCCGCGTATACGCGATCGGTCAAACCGATGAGAACGGTCTGATGGACCGTTTTCATCGGACCAAACCGATCGTGTGTGTGCCCCATCGGTTATTTATCCATAGGTTAAAAAAAAGAAATCTTGTTTGAAAAATCCATGCATGCTCAGAATCTGCATTCACTGTGCAGCAAATGATATCACCTGTGATGTATTTCAGTTATCTTGCAAACCTGGCCTGTCCCTGAGGACAGTGTTGATGACCACTGCTCTACAGTTTTATAAGAGAGACTAAATGTGGACTACAGGCAGTTATATTTTTCAAGACTTTGATGAAAGGTATTTTCTATTGTATGGTATTTTTTATTATTAGATTGTAAGCTCTTCTGAGCAGGGTCCTCTTAATGCTTTTGTATTTTAATTGTATTATAACTGTATTGTCTCCCTTTTGTATTGTAAAGCACTGCCTAAACTGTTGGCGCTATATAAATCCTGTATAATAATAAAAATAATGATATGGAAGAAAAGAAAAATAGAAAGTGATCATATATATTCCAACAACTGAATTTAGGGGCTATTTGATATAGTGGGCCTAGAAAAAAAGAAAATATACTAAAGCTCGGAAAACCTACAGCCTTGAGTGTTTAAACAGTTAGACAAGTGAAACATAGTTTCATAGATGTAAGGCATAGGTGACTGATAATAACAAGACCAGTCTGTGTATTAATAGAGTTATTAGCGGATTAAACTGACATTTTGTTGGTGACTGACATTTAACTTTGACTTGTAACTATCAAATGCCAAAACCTCTGCTGGCCACAGTGGTTCTGGCATTTCACAGTTTAATGGCAAGAGTCAGGATTAACACCAAGGGGAGCAAGACTTAACCCCAAAGCCAGAAAGAAGCTGAGGATCTGTATACAACTTTGGTCTTGGATACAGACTTAGTTACACCCAATGGGACCTAATCTGAACACAAGCCCAGGTACTTGCAGGTGCCAGAAATCATAAACTTTGGTGGACATAAAATATTTTACTTTTTGTGTCACAATATGTACAATATAACATCTTGCTGGCTCTAGGGTTTTAATGCTCTACAGAACCTTGAAAAAGTATTCATACCCCTTGAAATGTTCCACATTTTGTCATGTTACAACCAAAAATACTTGAGACTGGGGCAGAGTTTTACCTTCCAGCAGAACAACGACCCTAAACATACATCTGTACTGCGTCGGCCGGGCGTACGTTCGTGAATTTGCGTATCTAGCTGATTTACATTTCTAGGCGTAAATCAGCGTACACGCCCCTAGTGGCCAGCGTAAATATGCAGTTAAGATCCGACGGCGTAAGAGACTTACGCCGGTCGGATCTAATACAAATTTATGCGTAACTGATTCTAAGAATCAGGCGCATAGATACGACGGCTCGGACTCAGAGTTACGACGGCGTATCTGGGGATACGCCGGCATAACTCGTACGAGGATCCGGGCCATAGTGTTTTGCTTTTAAGCCAAAAAGTACAAATGTTGTCTCATCCAACCAGAGCACCTTCTTCCACATTGTTGTGTCCCCCACGTTCACGTCGAAAGCATTGGCTTCTTGTGGGTTAATTTGGAGCATGAGCACTTGGATACTTTCACGGACGGCGCATGCGCCGTTCGTAAAAAGCGTCATTTACGTGGGGTCACATAAAATTTACATAACACACACCCACATCTACCACATTTGAATTAGGCGGGCTTACGCCAGCCTATTTACACTACGCCACCGCAACTTTCGTTTGAGAATACGGCACTTGCCTGTAAAAGTTGCGGAGGCGTAATGTAAATAGGATACGTTACGCCCGCACAAAGATACGCGATTCTACGTGAATCCGGGCCTATGTGTGGCAGAGAACTAACACTCAACATTACCCTGAACACTCCCTCCCCACTGTGAAACATGATGGTGGCAGCATCATGTTGTGCTGATGCTTTTCTTAAGCGGGGGCAGGGAAGATGGTTAGAGTTGATGGGAAGATGGATGGAGCCATATACAGGCTGATCTTAGAAGAAAGCCTGTTAGAGTCTGCAAAATACTTGAGACTGGGGCAGAGTTTTACCTTCCAGCAGAACAACGACCCTAAACATACATCTGTACTGCGTCGGCCGGGCGTACGTTCGTGAATTTGCGTATCTAGCTGATTTACATTTCTAGGCGTAAATCAGCGTACAAGCCCCTAGCGGCCAGCGTAAATATGCAGTTAAGATCCGACGGCGTAAGAGACTTACGCCGGTCGGATCTAATACAAATTTATGCGTAACTGATTCTAAGAATCAGGCGCATAGATACGACGGCTCGGACTCAGAGTTACAACGGCGTATCTGGGGATACGCCGGCATAACTCGTACGAGGATCCGGGCCATAGTGTTTTGCTTTTAAGCCAAAAAGTACAAATGTTGTCTCATCCAACCAGAGCACCTTCTTCCACATTGTTGTGTCCCCCACGTTCACGTCGAAAGCATTGGCTTCTTGTGGGTTAATTTGGAGCATGAGCACTTGGATACTTTCACGGACGGCGCATGCGCCGTTCGTAAAAAGCGTCATTTACGTGGGGTCACATAAAATTTACATAACACACACCCACATCTACCACATTTGAATTAGGCGGGCTTACTCCAGCCTATTTACACTACGCCACCGCAACTTTCGTTTGATAATACGGCACTTGCCTGTAAAAGTTGCGGAGGCGTAATGTAAATAGGATACGTTATGCCCGCACAAAGATACGCAATTCTACGTGAATCCTGGCCTATGTGTGGCAGAGAACTAACACTCAACATTACCCTGAACACTCCCTCCCCACTGTGAAACATGATGGTGGTAGCATCATGTTGTGCTGATGCTTTTCTTAAGCGGGGGCAGGGAAGATACAGGCTGATCTTAGAAGAAAGCCTGTTAGAGTCTGCAAAATACTTGAGACTGGGGCAGAGTTTTACCTTCCAGCAGAACAACGACCCTAAACATACAGCCGGAGCTACAATGGAATGGTTTAGATCAAAGCATATGCATGTGTTAGAATGGCCCAGTCAAATTCTAGACCTAAATCCACTTGAGAATCTATGGCAAGACTTGAAAATTTCTGCTCACAGATGCTCTCCATCCAATCTGACAGAGCTTGAGCTATGGGCAAAATTGCAACTGTCTAGATGTGCAAAGCTGGTAGAGACATACAGAAAAAGACTTGCAGCTGTAATTGCAGCGAAAGCCGATTCTACAAAGTTTTGACTCAGGGGGGCTGAATACAAATGCACGCCACACTTTTCACATATTTGTAAAAAGGTTTGGAAATCATTTATCATTTTCCTTTCACTTCACAATTATGTGGCACTTTGTGTTGGTCTATCACATAAAATCCCAATAAAATACATTTACGTTTTTGGTTGTAATATGACAAAATGTGGAAACATGTCAAGGGGTATAACTACTTTTTTTAAGGCACTGTATATTTATTAAAACATTTTAGGAGTTACCGTAGGTGTTTAAAAAGTTAGGTGTTTAAACATTCAGAACTTCAGACTTCAGAAGACGTCTATAAGAAAAGTAAAACTCTTTTGTCTATGAAGGTCAGGCAGTTATAAAAAAACATTAGGAAATTTAGCTAGCTCCTTCTGCAGTAATTAGAACCATGAGTTACTTTCACAAAATCAGACAAATTATTTTACATAGAGGTTTATTGCTGATAAGGATTTTGATGTCAGCATCACCAAAGGAATATAAATCAAATTTCCTAAGACAAAAAGGAATAAGTTAATTTTGCAATAACATATGCCCAATGAATATGTCCAGATGCCGGGTCCTGTCAACTGTACGAGTGATAAATATGGGACTGCAGACAGATTAAATAATTTTCTTTCTACCACAAGACTAGATTAGGTTTAGAGGCTGATTGATGTCATTAAAATAACTACAGAGCTAAGTTGATTCCTTATGTTTAACTAGATGTGTGCTACAAAGAGAAAAATGCTACTGTATCTGTGTGTGGAGAGAAAGGGGAGCTGGGTGTATTAAGGTCCATACACACAATCTGACTTTTTGACAACAAACTTCAAAATGAGCAGGTTTTTCAAAAAATCCGACCGTGTGTACAATCCATCGGACAAACTTTTTCGGTTTTCATCGGACAAAAGTTCGCTCTGCAAACAGACAAACTTTCTGGCAACAAAAGTCCTATGGTGCAAAGTCCTGCTGTGTGTACAGAAATCAATCGGACTTAAGTTCAAAGTACAAACACTCATGCCTAGAACCAATGTAAAAGATCAGACAACAATACAGAAGTTGACCAAAGGGTGGCGGAAAAGAGCTGAAAAACGATGTGATTTTGGGAAAGTTTGCTGCCATGTGTATGCATACCAAGTTCATGGCCAACGCCCTTCGAACAAAAATCCACAGAGAAGTTTGTTTGAAGTCCGAATGTGTGTTCTGGATATGATATGTGCTTTGTGTGGTGAGTTCACACACACACACACACACACAATAAAGTGCACACACTTTCTTTTTCCAACTAGGAGCAGCCTTGTCTTTGGTGCATATTTTGCAGAGTTCTCAAGATGTGGGTTGTTTGCAGAGTTATCTGTGGGCTTGACATATTCTGGGCTATACCTGACCACAAAGTCTGTATGCCAACAAGGGGACCTGGCTCCATGTGCTCTCTGTCTGGTGTTTCGGGCCTATTGGCAACTAGGCCCGATGTACTTATCGAACATGACACAACACTACTGTCCACCCAGAGAGCTTCGTTCAACTGACACCCTGTTAGCGATTATTCAACCTAGTCACTCAGCTTCAAAGGGTGGCCGCCAGCTCCAAACACTGGGGAATTCTCTTTGGAACCAGCTCCCTCATCAGCTCCGAGCATCCTCCTCCTTGATGGCCTTCCGTAAAGGCTTGAAAACACTGCTTTTTTCACAAGCCTACAGATAGACACTTGGCCATCCAAGCTTTTAGCAGGACGCTGCCTTAATCCCAGGATGCGGTCCATGGTCAGGGAGTAGGGATAGGCTCCTTGTGTCCTGCCCCCCCCCCCCTCTCCTCGTTTTATATTTCTGTTTACTTTTTGCTTGTTCACCTCTTTCACTTAGATGTCCTAGTCTCTTCTCTTAGCTCCTGGGAATTGGATACATTTAATGCACAACCCACAGTGACTGCACATTAAACCTTTTTTTGTTGCCTTTCCTATTAAACATAAATTCACAATTTACTCTGCACATCCCCCTATTCCCCCAATCACTGTGAACATTTACTGTTTTTGTAGACTCTTCAGTCAATGTAGTTTAACTGTTTATTAGGCACTTTCCATTCATCATCCTTACTTTTTTGTTTGTATACAGTACTTAAAATAATAACCCTCAGCATGTTTACCTTGTTTTAAAAAAACATAGACTTGGGATTAAAGGAGAAGTACAGCCAAAGCTTGTTTGGCTGTTCTCCTGTGAATCACAGGAGTGCAGTTTGTTCTCCGCTCCTGTGACCCATTTTCCCCAAACTTCTCTTTTAAAGTAGAACTATATTTTTTTAAATTTTATATAAAGTAAGGGAGGATTATAACACCTGCTGTTTTTTTGCCATTGGTGTCCCATTGGGGAGATTTACCTTCCCTTCCTGTTCCAAAGCCAAAACAGGAAGTAAGAGGAAATACCTGCAAATTAACTGCTTGCCAATCAGCGCACGACTATATACTTGGCAGCATGGCACGGACAGGCAGTAGGACGTATATATACGTCCACTTTAAGATCGTGCAAGCTCCGTGAGCCCGACCACGGGTCCCGCGGACTCGATCGCCATGGGGATCCCACGATTGCCTAGCGATGAGAAAGAACAGGGAGATGCTGATGTAAACAAGCATCACCCTGCTCTGCCTAGTGACAATGACAGTGATCACCGCTTCCTGTAATCGGAGCCCATCCCCTCTACAGTAAAAATCACTCACTAGGGCACACTTAACCCCTACAGCGCCACCTAGTAGTTAACCACTTCACTGCCAGTGTCATTTTCACAGTAAACAGTGCATTTTATAGCACTGTTCGCTGTAGAAATTACAATGGTCCCAAAAATGTGTCAAAAGTGTCCGATGCGTTTGCCATAAAATCGCAGTCATGATAAAAATCGCTGATCTCCACTATTACTAGTAAAACAATTATTATTAATAAAAATTCCATAAAACTATCTCCTATTTTGTAGACGCTATAACTTTTGCGAAAACCGATCAATAAACTTATTGCAATTTTTTTTACCAAAAGTATGTCGAAGAATACATATCGGCCTAAACTGAGGAAATTTATTTTTTATATATATATTTTTTGGGGTTATTTATTATAGCAAAAAGTAAAAAATATTACATTTTTTTTAAGATTGACGCTCTATTTTTATTTATAACGTAGGTGATCAAATACTCCCAAAAGAAAGCTCTATTTGTGGGAAAAAAAGGACGTCAATTTTGTTTGGGAGCCACGTCGCACGACCAGCAAAATGGTTTGGGGCTGAAGTGCATAAGGGAATCCATTTGGGACTGCAAGGCCACCAGTGTACCCATTGAAATATTTCCCCTCTATTATTTTTCTAATGACAATTCAAAATGTAGGATTTTTCTTTACTTTCACTTTCAATATTAATAGCAAATAGGACAAATAGAGAGGGTAAATCTATCTAGTGGGGGCACAGACAGCAATACAAATTGACAGATGTTCTAATCCCTCTTCACTCTATCCAAAACTAAAGAAAAAGTTTTGTCTTTAGTTATACTTGAAGGAGAAACCAGGTGCGACTTTGGCTTGTTCCACATACAACCAAAGTGAGGTGAAAGTTGCTAGCTAATTTGGCACATGGCATGTATATGCTTTAGCCAGGACCATTGTAAATATGCCTCTCAGTGAGAAAAGATAACCATCCCAGGAGCACATATTACACGTGCAATGTTATAACAGAAACAAATTGGATGAAGGTTAAATGAATATAGAAACATATAAACCACCTGGCTGTGTGTTTACTTCAACAAAAATAAACTAAATGACTATACTTATATGTCAAAGTGATATATGCTAATGTATTTTCTCAAATGATAAATCATTACACAGAAAGGAGTCCGTGGTGTTTTGTGAAGTTGTTGCTGATGACATATAGCATCAAAGTTCAGAAAATAAAATTATATAAAGAAAAGCTGAGCTTGTACAGTCATTGTAAGCACAGGTCTAATTTCAAACAGATGTTAACATTGTTTTCTAATGGGACAGTCTGCAATTATAGACTGTTTGCTATTAGGTATGGACTTTTCCAGCTGTACAATCACCCAATTAAACATTACAATGCATTCTGTTGGAATTTTTCATTTTTTTAATCTTCTGACTCACAAGGGGCTTTGAGCCAAAACCTGCACACGCTTTCTGTCAACAGCCAGTTGGAAACACATTACTCATCCTTCTTGTGGCCATGGGCAACATTTTGTTAGCACAGCAATTACTGTCTATTTACTTGATGCTGAATGATCCCAATAAAAGAATATGTTGCATAGAATGAAAGAATGCCACTACACACACTAAAAAACTATTAACTAGCCTCTCATTTGGATGAAAATCTAGCAGAAAAAAACACTAACATGATAACCCAAGCATCTCCACACTCTCCTCAACTCTGGTATGGCAAATAATATATTTCTGGTACAACATGATGAAGCAATTTCCCTAGAAACAATGGAATCATCAAGGAATTACATTCTGAGCTTTTCTTAACATGTGCAGAGTTTTAATGACCTTTAAACCAGAGTCAAGGTCACCGAAAAGGTCTACAGGAAAAAACAGAAATAGTCAAAGGATCCAGATGCCAATTTGTAGCAGAATTTGGGTTAGCAGAACATACAGCATTTTATTTTTAGACCCTTGTATTGCTGGACTCAATGTTGCTTGGTAGTTTTTTATGGGAATACCTAGTAAATGTGTTTCCTTGTGCTTTTATACAGGCAGCTTTACACTGGGAAAAAATGCACCCCATGTTCATCTCTGTCTACTATAGTGGTGATCAACTTTCTTGATATGGGGGGCGTCTGACATCACCAAAGGGCCACTTACAATATTAATTGAATGTAATGCTATAGAAAGATGTTAAAGACTCCAGACATATGATAGGAGATGAGAAAAGACTATAGACATGCTACAATAAATGGCCAGAGACTGCAGACCTGCTACAGCAATTGTTAGATACTGGGGACATGCTTCAGGAGAAAGTCATAGACTGGAGACAAAAAAACATAAGACTACTTATAATAAAATCCCTTTACAAACCAACTCTTCCACATTTGTGCCAACCTATTTGACTACTGGAAGCTGGCAAAAATAATATTTTCCTTCTTGAGTAAGCGTCTAAGTTCCAAAGAGCTGAAGAATAGCAACAGGGGGTCTACATCTTTAAATAGAAGAGGTTACAAAAAGGACCCATTATATAAGAGATAAACACTAACTAAATGTACTTATAGACAGGCACATTGTTTTTATATGCACAATTATCCCCATCGTGATTTTTATCTGACTTTGTACTGTTAGGCCCCGTACACACGACCAGTTTCCTCGACAGAATTCAGCTTCCGACCGAGTTTCTGGCTGAATTCTGCCGAGGAAACTGGTCGTGTATACACTTTCGGCCGAGGAAGCCGACGAGGAGCTCGGCGAGGAAATAGAGAACATGTTCTCTATTTCCTCGTTGTTCTATGGGAGCTCTCGTCCCGCCGAGCTCCTCGGCGGCTTCAGGGCTGAACTGGCCGAGGAACTCGATGTGTTTGGCACGTCGAGTTCCTCGGCCGTGTGTACGAGGCCTAAGTGTATGCAAAGGCAAGATAGGAATATGGCATGATAAATGCACAAAAAAAGTAAAACACAAAAGATGGATACATTTAGTATTGTTCAGTACTTGGCAAACACTATAGAGATGTTCATGTGTATACTCAAGAAGAATTTACTTTGCAGTTTATACATGTAAAAAGAGTTAAACATAGTAAATGGATACGTTTAATTGTTCAGTAACTGGCAAATGCTATAGAGTTGTTTATGTGTAGGGAAGAGTTGAGAAGAGTTATTTCTTGGCTCGGCAAAGAAATAATTTGTGCATATATTTTAGGAGTACAAATTCTCATTAATATACATTAATTAAAATGAAAAACTTACACTGAACTTCAAAGTACATGGCTTGTGTGTCTTGTCCAATGGTGTTACTAGCAATGCAAAAATACTCGCCGGCATCGGTGTACTGGATGTCCTTAAGAGTGAGAGAGGACATCCTGATATGTCCCTGTACCACTATTCGTCCATCAAAAGTCTGCAAGGAGAAGAAGCGTGTTAGCATACCTAAAGCATCCTCACTTAGAGTTAAAACTGCTACGATGGAAAATATTGTATTTGATAAACCCAAAAGTTGATGTACCCAAGACTACAGTCAGTCTCTGAATTTTAGGAGGTGGACTTGTCAATGCACATTGTGCACATGTTTTGCTTTCGGTCCAATACTATATTTTAATGGCTGTTGATGCATGGGGTTGTTGATTCTTTCAGCTTAAACAACTACCTAAACATATTCAACATTTAACCTACGATTTCAAATGACTAGTATAGTCCTACTTTTGTAGGTTGCATTTTTTTGGAAGAGTACCTATCAGCCTAATAGAATGTAGACCCAAAGCCACCTGTTTTCACCCAGACCTAAGGATCAACACCATTGCTAAGCTCCACCTTAAAACTGAATCTGCACCATACTAATATCCAATAGTGTGATAAGAGCATCATCCCACATTGCTGAAGATGCACCTAAATGCTCTGTAACAATAAATACAAAGCAGCCTTAGAAAAGCCAGTGCTAACATTTTAGGAAAGGGAAGTACCGTATTTATCGGCGTATAACACGCGCCAGCGTATAACACACACCCCAATTTAAGAGGGAAGTTTCAGAAAAAAAGTTTTTTTTAATAAACCACTTTGAAGCATGTATCTGAGCATCAATGCAGCCTGATCTGTGCCCATCTGCAGTCTCAATGCAGCCTGATCTGTGCCCATCTGCAGCCTCAATGCAGCCAGATCTGTGTCCATCTGCAGCTTTAGTGCAGCCTGATCTGTGCCCATCTGCAACATTGCTCCTCACTGCAGCCTGATTAGTGCCCATCTGCAGCCTATACATTTACCAAAATGCCCTGCCTGTTCAGTGCCCATCTGCAGTCTTACCTTTCATCAGATCATCCCTGCTGTCTCCGAGGGAAGAGGGGGAGCGAGCGCCACTGAATTACATAGAGCCGCGATCTCCTTCCTGTGTACCCGGCGCTCCGTCACTCACAGCCACGCCTCCTGCCCCTGCTCAGATGATAGACAGTACAGTGGTCCAATGCAGAGCCAGGAGGCGTGGCTGTGCGTGACGGAGTGACGGATACACAGGAAGGAGATCACGGCTCTATGTAATTCAGCTGCGCTCTCACCTCTTCACTCAGACAGCATGGATCGGCGTATAACACGCACACGCGATTTTCCCCTGATTTTAGGGGGAGAAAAAAGTGCATGTTATAGCCGATAAACACGGTAATCATGGTGTCAAATGTGGTTACCTCATCATAAATCCAGATACTTATCATTACAATATAAGTGGACTTACCATAAAAATATTTTAGGAGGCCTAAGATACACTTCATAATTGTTCTGCAAGACTTATTTAGCCCTCTAAACATATCCAAACCCAATAGCAAAAATATTATATTTCAGCATAACAGACAATAAATGTGGTGGCTGCATTCATTGTCTTTTTTTTTCCGTTTTTTATAAATATATTTATTAAGGTTTTTCATACAAAAGTAGAAAAAAAGAATGTCATGGACAAGCGATTTATGTCAGTGAAGGCATCACAACATATAACAAAGCTTTCACAGAGCCGAAAAAAAGAACAGTAATAAACAGACTCACAGCATTACTTAAAGTCAGAAAACATTCGTAAGATATTGAAAAACTAAGTATCTGGCCAAACATAGATACCTAACCAAGAGATCCACCAAATAAGTATCTTGGAAGTGGAGTGAAAGTGGGTAGACATTCTAACTGGATAGGGGAATACAGACTATTAAGGTTATTGACAAATGCACTTTCCTTTATTTTTACCTGGTGATATGACCAGTAAGCCTGTTCTTAAATTGTTTCACACTGACAGAGATGCTTACAATGGTCAGCTTTATGTAATTCCTTTTTTCCAAAAGAAAAAAAATATGTGCTTTAAACATTTAAAAAGTGTTAGCTGGCGTTCAGCTTTATTTGTTAGTAAAGTCAATATACATTTGCTAGTGTATCTAACACTGCCCTTTACACAGTTTAAAAATGATGTGGTCCAGGAGTTGCTCAGTAAGTCCTCCCTAAAGTGTAGCTACCATAAGACAAAAAGGGTGCGACTGGCCAGATCAGCAGGTGAAAAAAAAAGGAAAAAAATGAATGCAGCCATCACATGTAAGGATTGGTAAACCGCAATATATTACATTTTTGTTTTTGGATTTAGATATACTTTACGTTTTCATAAATTGTAGGTAGTGTTCTAAGCAGGAGGTGAGGAATGGGGGCACCTGTTCTTGTGTGAACTCTCTAAAATGGGAATTGATTTCCTCTCATTCCCTGCTGCATCTTAAAAACACGCCTAAACCTTGTGGACAGCCTTCCCAGAAGAGTTGAAGCTGTTATAGCTGCAAAGGGTGGGCCAACTCAATATTAAACCCTACAGACTAAGACTGGGATGCCATTAAAGTTAATTTGGGGCAGGTGTCCCAATAATGGCAATACAGTGTGTGTGTGTGTGTATTTATATGTATATATGTATATATATATATATATATATATATATATATATATATATATAGATATATATAGATATATATATATATATATATATATAGATATATACACACACGTCTGGAAGTGGTAGTGGAGTACATTTAACTGACTGACACGAGATTTTGTTATTTTAATGCATTTTGAAAGAGTATAGTCGTGGCTTGGAAAATGTATGAAGAGTTTGCTAAACTTATAGTGCCTTGAAAAAAGTATTTACACCCCTTCAAATGTTCCACATTGTGTCATGTTACAACCAAAAACATAAATGTATTTTATTGGGATTGTATGTGATAGACCAACACAAAGTGGCATATAATTGTGAAGTGGGAGGAAAATTATAAATGGATTTAAATTTTCTTTTACAAATAAAAATGTGAAAAGTGTGGTGTACATTTGTATTCAGCCCCCCGAGTCAATACTTTGTAGAACCACCTTTTGCTGCAATTACAGCTGCAAGACTTTTGGGGACGTCTCTACCAGCTTTGCACATCTAGAGAGTAAAATTTTTGCCCATTCTTTCTTGCAAAATAGCTCAATCTCTGTCAGATTGGATGGAAAGCATCTGTAAACAGCAATTTTTAAGTCTTGCCACAGATTCTCACTTGGATTTAGGTCTGGACTTTGACTGGGCCATTTTAACACATGAAAATGCTTTGATCTAACCCATTCCATTGTAGCTCTGGCTGTATGTTTAGGGTCTTTGTCCCTCTGGAAGGTGAACTTCCACCCCAGTCTCAGTCTTGTGCCATACTCTTTGCATTTTCCCATGATGGATTAAAAAGTGCTCCGTGAGAAGTTCAAAGCTTGGGATATTAGTTTATAACCTAACTCTGCTTTAAACGTCTCCACAACTTTATCACTGACCTGTCTGGTGTGTTCCTTGGCCTTCATGATGCTGTTTGTCCACTAAGGGCTTCACACAGGAGCTGAATTTATACTGAGATTAAATTATACACAGGTGGACTCTATTTATCAAGTAGGTGACTTCTGAAGGCAATTGGTACCACTAGATTAAGATTTTAGTTAGGGGTATCAGGGTAAAGAGGGCTAAATACAAATGCACACCACACTTTGTAGATATCTATTTGTAAAAAAAAAAAATTGAAAACAATTTATCATTTTTTCTTCCACTGCACAATTATGTGCCACTTTGTGTTGGTCTATCACAAAAAAAAACAATAACATACATTTACGTTTTTGGTTGTAACATGACAAAATGTGGAATATTTCAAGAGTTATGAATACTTTTTCAGGTCACTGTACATGAAAAAGAAAGGTGGCATATTGAATTGATATGTAAACCAGCTGTTATGTGGCTTCCAAAGAAACAAACAGTTGGTGTACTGTATATAGAAATAAACATAGCTAGGTAAAAATCTAGAGACACTCATCTGAACAGTATTTGCTTGTTGTAACACATAATCATTATGTTCTAATGTCATGTGGGGCAATATCTACTTTTACAGCCCAACTAGACTTTATATAGTTCATTACTGCAGTCCATAAAAGCTTAGGGCCACAAAGGCCCATATGATCGATGTCCTGCCTAATTAAGACAAAGAAGGTAAAATGTGCTTACGCCTGGTCAGCCTTTTTCTTCTCTGTAACCTACTTCAATTACAGCGTACTTGCACCATAAAGGTGCTATCAACAGGCAAATGACTGTAAACAGTTTGGCAATCTAATCTAATTATATCTCAGACTAATGTGCTGTAACCATTCTGAAATAGAAAGTGATTGCAAATTACATTTTTATGGGCTCCTAAATTGGGGAGTAATTGACAGTCATATGTTCTGTTTCCTTTAAGCCTTTCCTGTCCTTACAGCAGGTAATTTTGACAAAATCTTGCTGAAGGCTCATTACAGTGGTGCACTACACACTGCATTAGCACTTTTTTCAATTACAAAATGTCTCCAATGAAACAGAAAAGCAAAATCCCTTGTGTTTTGTGTCTGACTTCCTTAAGCTGAAATTAAAAATAGTGGAGTCTATAGCATCCATGGTAGTTCATTGCTTGGGCTCTACTGTTGTTTAGAAAAGGGCTGTGACAGATGACAACTTTTTTTTATTTCATTTAATTTTAAAACTATATATCGTGTCCAACAGTAGGCTTGACAATATGTGTAATGGAGGAAGCCAATATATCTTTGTTGACCACAGCAACTTGAGTCCCTCTATCTCTTCTCTAAACCAGAATAGCATTTGTGGACTTGAATTTAACTGGTGGTTATGAACAATGGGCCAGATTCACATAGAATCTGGCTTCGCTGCGGCGGCGTAACATATCCCATTTACGTTACACCGCCGCAAGTTTACAGCGTAAGTGCCTGATTCACAAAGCACTTGCCTGTAAACTTGCGGCGGCGTAGCGTAAATCCGCCCGGCGCAAGCCCGCCTAATTCAAATGGGGCGGGGACCATTTAAATTAGGCACGTTCCCGCGCCGAATGTACTGCATATGCTCTGTCCCTAAAATTCCCCAACGTGCATAGCGCCATTCACGGACGACTTACGCAAACGATGTGAAATTTCAAATTTCGACGCGGGAACGACGTCCATACTTAACATTGGCTAGACCACCTAGAGGGCAGCTTTAGTTTTACGCGGCGTATCTCTACAGAAACAACGTAAATTTAGAGCGATGAGCAAAGCGGACGTTCGTGAATCGGCGTAACTAGTCATTTGCATATTCTACACCGACCGCAATGGAATCGCCACCTAGCGGCCGGCCTAGAATTGCAGCCTAAGATCCGACAGTGTAAGTCACTTACACCTGTCGGATCTTAGGGCATGTATGCGTAACCTGATTCTATGAATCAGGCGCATAGATATGACAATCGTATCTCAGAGATACGACGGCGTATCAGGAGATACGCCGTCGTATCTCTTTTGTGAATCTGGCCCAATATACCTACATGTACTGTATTTTCTCCAATAGTCAAAAATAATCATTTAGCATTTTAGCATAATGAAACTTAGGCAGTCTGACCTGTGATGGCTTTTTACACATTCAGTACATAACATTTCTATTTGATCTTTAGCTCACACAAAGCCTTAGGATGCCTTTGGATAAGTAGACTTCTCTCTATATGGGAAGGAAGACATTGCACATCTTGAAATATATCTCTTGATTTTAAGGACCTAGCTGAAGTCAGACCCAATGGAAGCCAAGTTTAATAGGGAGTCCTATTGCACAAAAAATTATCATATTCACACAGAGGGCAATTTTCCAACAAAATGGTTAAAATCCCCGGGCAATGCTTTGCATCTTTAAGTTCCAATGGTCTCTTGTTATTACCTTATATGAATTTAGAAATGGCTCAATTCATAAATAGTGATCAAAATCAAAACAAAGGGCATCCGTTGTATTTCTTGGGTTGTCTATGGGCACTTTAACCACTTGCCAACCAACCGCCGTCATTATACTGCAGCAGGTCGGCTCGATCCAGAGAATTGCTGTAGCTGTACGTTGGCTCTTTTAAGAGGTATAGCACTCGCGCCTGCTGCATGGCGGGGGAGCCGATGCGGTTGTCCGGTGGCCGCGATGTCTGCCGGCCACCCGCGATTGCTCCACAGAGAGCCAGTCAATGTAGACAGATCCCCATTCTGACAGGGGAGTAGAGAGGGATCGTCTGTTCCTAGTGATCAGGAACAGCGATCTCTCTCCTCCTCCAGTCAGTACACTCTCCCCACAGTTAGAAACACCTCCCAGGGAACACATTTAACCCCCTGCTCACCACTTATGTTAACCCCTTCCCTGCCAGTGTCATTTATACAGTAACCAGTGCATTGTTATAGAACTGATCGCTGTATAAATGTCAGTGGTCCCAAAAAAGTGTCAAAATTGTCTGATTTGTCCGCCGCAATGTCACAGTCCCACTAAACATCGCCAATCGCCGCCATTACTAGTAAAACAAATAATAATAATAAAAATTACATAAATGTATCCCCTATTTTGTAGACGCTATAACTTTTGCGCAAACCAATATATCAATTTTCAAAAAATATGTAGAAGAATACATATTGGCCTAACTGATGAAGACTTTTTTTTTTGGGGGGGGGGTTTATAGCAACAAATAAAACAAATTGTTTTATTTTCAAAATTGTGTTTTTTTTTTTTGTTTGTTTATAGCACAAAAAATGAAATCCGCAGGGGTGATCAAATACCACCAAAGGAAAGCTTTATTTGTTGGAAAAGAATGATGTTGATTTTGTTTGGAAACATCATAGCACGACCGCGCAATTGTCAGTTAAAGTCACGCAGTGCCATATCGCAAAAGATGGCCTGGTCATTAAAGGGGAAAATCTTCCAGTCCTTAAGTGGTTAAGTGCTATTTAGATAAACAGAAATTACACCCACATTTCCCAAGTTACAGAGTCTGGCTTACAACAAAACGATCCCTCTGCCTGCAGTGAATCATAGCCATATTCAGATTATATGAGACATCTTTGACCACATCTATCTATCTATCAAAACTACAGCAAGTGTGGATACCATTACATTAATTGCAACTAACACTCATATCCTAAATCCTCTAAATCCTGCTGCAAAATGTGATTGAAGGTCCCGCACCTTATTATTAACACTTTTGTTGTAACAACCTTTGCACGTGAAAATGTATTACGATAACGATGATGATTATTTAATTTATGTAATGGAAAGGAAAAAGAAATGCATTCTGTGTATCAAAGTGAGAGCTAAATCTCCTCTACCTGGAGAAATAGTACAGAATACTTAGCGCTCCACTTGTTTTGTTACAATTCTGTAATTTGAGACTTTAGGTGCAAATAAGAAATGTCTGAAGAAGGTCACTGCAGTTAGTATGGTATGGATACCAGGCATTTCTAAAAATAATAAAAATAATTCAGCAGTATGAAGCTCAAAAATTAAGGGTAGTTATACAATGGTAGACATTCCCTATGAGAGACGTTCAGTCATCATTTGGATTGGCTGAAGTTTTGGAGGGACACATGTAGCTGGATTCACGTAGGGCAGCATATTTTTGAGCCAGCGTAGCATATCGTATTTACGCTATGCCGTCGTAAGTCAGAGAGGCAAGTGCTGTATTCACAAAGCACTTGCCTCTTAAGTTACGGCGGCGTATCGTAAATGAGCCGGCGTAAGCACGCCTAATTCAAATTGTGAAGAGGTGGGCGTGTTTTATGTAAATAAACCATGACCCGACGTGATTGACTTTTTTAACGAACGGCGCATGCGCCGTCCGTGGACATATGCCAGTGTACATTGCTCCAAAGTACGCCGCAAGGACTTATTGGTTTCGACGTGAACGTAAATTACGTCCAGCCCCATTCACGGACGACTTACGCAAACGACGTAAAATTTTCAAAATTCGACATGGAAACGACGTCCATACTTAACATTGGCTAGGCCAGCTTTTTGTTCGACTAACTTTACGCCTGAAAACGCCTTACGTAAACGGCGTATCTTTACTGGGACAGGCAAACGTACGTTCATGAATAGGCGTATCTCGCTGATTTACGCATTCTAGGCGTAAATCAGCGTTCACGCCCCTAGCGGCCGGCGGAACTAGACATCTAAGATACAACGGCGCAGGCCGTCGTATCTTAGCTAGATTTAAGTGTATCTCAATTTGAGAGTACACTTAAATGTATGACGGCTTAGATTCAGAGTTACGACGGTGAATCTACTGATACACCGGCTTAACTCTTTCTGAATCTAGCTAATGGTCAGTGAAAGGATTATCTGCTTCTCTTTTTAAAGTGACTTTAATATGAGAAAAGTATGGTGAGCATCTATTGCTGACCTCCGCTTTGAGAATATTAGTTCCCTAACTTCTAACTTAAGCTTGTTCAATTAAACTTTAGACAAAAAAAAACAAAAAAACTCAAAGCTGATTTGTTTCTATGCAGCGCTGCACTGGATTTTCCACTCCCCAGTATTAGTAAATCAATCCCAAAATATGTTAACAGTTTACTAATACATAAATGTGCTGGCTGCAGGTTAGGCTTAAGTGTGCCATACATTATACATATTTATTTTTCAATTTCCTTTAGCTTTACCTTCAACTGTAGTGCAAGTATACTCCTTTACCCCTTGATGATGTTTTTTTGAACGAAACGCGCCAGTGGGAGCTACAGCAGTGATGTCATAACTCCCGGGGGGGTTGCATGTGTTTGAATGTATTATGCCGGCTTACTCCTGTCTTGTTGTAAGCAGTTTTAACCTTTGTTAAAAGCTCTAACTTTTAAATACTACACTATGCGTTCCTCCTTTGTCTCCCCTCCTCACTGTGTCTATTGCAGATCATCTTGGTTGTATGCTAATCCATCCTGGAATCATCCTGGAATCCCAGCTCTTGACATCCATCCATCTCAAAATGTATCCAAAATTGTATAATGTAATCCTTAAGCTTTATTTTCACCTGGGGATCCAACCAGTAACACACAGGTCCTGTCTTAGGCTGACTTCACTCTGGATGGTGGCACAAAGGAGACACCTTTGGACAGCAACATTGTCAATCTGGGGTGATGGTAGTAGATGCACAACAGATTTAAATAGATTTTTCTAACAAATTAAAGCCAGATTGCAGCCTACACTATTTAAAGTGGTTGTTAAGCCACTCTCATGCCGCGTACACACGATCGGTCAATCCGATGAGAACGGTCTGATGGACCGTTTTCATCAGACCAAACCGATCGTGTGTAGGCCCCATCGGTTATTTATCCATCGGTTAAAAAATGTGAAACTTGTTTTAAATTTAACCGATGGATACCTAACTGATAGAAAAAAAAACGATCGTTTGTAGGCACGTCCATCGGTTAAAAATCCATGCATGCTCAGAATCAAGTCGACGCATGCTTGGAAGCACTGAACTTCATTTTTTTCAGCACGTCGTTGTGTTTTACGTCACCGTGTTCTGATACAATCGTTTTTTTTTTACTGATGGTGTGTAGGCACGACTGATCATCAGTCAGCTTCATCGGTTAACTGATGGAAAAATCCATCAGACCGTTCTCATCGGATTGACCAATCGTGTGTACATGGCATTACATGTATGCAACATTAGCACTGTCTACTATTGTAGTGTGCCCCTCTGTCTGTAATTTATAAAAATAAATGCTGAAATTACCTCATTTCAGAGCCGAGATTGCGATCACATGACCAGCTGACTTTCTCCTTTCCTCCTCTGACAGATGCAGAGGGGCAGAGATTCCCCCGCTGACATCAGTCAGGAGGGAAGGAGGAGAGGAGGAGAGAGCCAGATGGTCACGTGATCACGATCCCGGCTCTGAAATTAAGTATTTGCAGCATTTATTTTTATAAATCATACACAGGGGAACACTACAAAAGGAGGCAGTGCTGATTGTGTATACAGGTTAGTGTTATGCAAGAAGCAGGAGGAGGGAATGGGGAGAAGGACACAGGATAAAAGAGGAAATATAGAGAAGAGATGCAGATGGCGGAGGCACATAAACTGACCACAGTGTTAGGGCTCAGCAGCCACGATACACTGTGGTCAGTTTACAGAGGGAGGGCAGAAACTGTCAGGATCAGCCAGGTCTTTAGGTGTTACAGCGGACTGAATGACACAGGACAAGCACTGTGTCATATAACATGCTTTAAAGGAGCAGGATCCATTTTAACAAATGCTTTAAGCAATTACAGTAACATTTTTTTTTCCTGTTAGGATAAAAGTTTTACATAAACAAATAAAAGCTAAGCATTGTAAGATTCTCTGTCAGTGTTTAATGGTTGGTCGCAACCACTTTTTCTGGACAGCATTGTCTGTTAAGGGATGTTGAAAATTATCAGACTTACTGGCTGAATCACCAGAAAAAAAAAATAGGAAAAAAGACTAATAAAAAAAAAATCAATGCAGCCACTACATCTACTGTAAGAACTGGTAAGCTTTGCAACATAATAACCTTTTTTTGTTGTTGGGTTTATTACTGCTTTAACTATTACATGGTTTTATTTCTGCAAGGGATTATTTTATTGCTTATGAAAATAAGTTCATGCATTGTTAATGTTGGCAACGACTTTACCCCTACCAAATGTCCAAATCATTTTTAAAGTCCCTCAACCTCAAAGTAAAGTAATTTTTTCTGATTCTGCTATTCATGAATAATTTTCTGTGTCAAGCCTTCGATCTTCAGGATGTGCTAATGAAACTAGGACTTGTATTAAAAAGGCTTGGAAATTAGGTCATCTTAGCAGGAGACTAATAATAGAGCCTATACTTTTCCATATATATATATATATAAAATGGCATTCTAAATTTAAATACCATTTTTGAAGTTACTTTGCGGGAGACAACTCATAAAAAGTCACTTTTAAAGGAACACTGTACTGAAAGAAATACATGTAAGTTGCCATAGCTGTCAACACTCTAAACATGTTCATTTTCTGATATCTTTAGCTTCAGTTTTTTTTTATGAATCACTGACCCTGTCCATGCATGCAGCAAGTGAGGTTAGAACCTCCAATCTGTATACCTGTTCTAGTTCTGACTCAGTGTATTGAATTTTTTGGACTGTCGTGGCAATAAAGCATCTGATTTGCTTCAAAAGACAGTTGCCACCAATCTAGGCAAAAAGCAGAACTAAAGGCAAATATACAAATACCCTTTACTCAAGTCATGCATTCCAGTAACTGAAGTCTCTTTGTGTTAACATCCATAATCCCCTGTAAACCAGAAGTCAAGCTCAGAGTGGGAGTGCCAAGGCTACTAGTCAGCTGAACTACTTTGTATTGCAGTGCCATAGCAATAGTACAGTACAAACTCCTAAACAATCAAACATGTATCAGCCTATCATATCAAATACATCTTTAGTTTATTTTCCCTTTCTTGTCTTTTGATCACAACATTTGATATGTTAAGGAACCAACACGCTACAATAGCCATGTCACTGCCTGCATTTTGACTCTCAATGTTGTAGTTATTAATCTATGCATAATGGTTCCAATAATAAGATAGGCAGCATATGGCCAGGCGCTGTAGCCAAATACTCAACCTATACACATTTCTTTATAGAGTTCCAACAGAAAGACCACTTACACGTCTCTATCATTTCAAACTTCAAACTAGAATAAATTATTTAAAATGTTACATGATCACCTCTTAATTACATTACATGAGGTTTTGTTAGAATAGAATATGACTACATGAAAGTAGCTGTTATTTCGAGATTAAAGGTTAATGTCTAACATGGGATGAAACAAGCTGGGTTGGTGCAAGTTTAGTTAGGTATAAATAAATAATGAATAAAAAAATAAAAAAATGTTTTGCTCTTTACATAAATGGGGTGCTAACTGTAACAATGTATGCTGACAAATAAACAATATAAAATATAAAATGTAAAATATATAATATACAATGTTGAAGTGTTACGTTATTAAACATCTTTCTCTGCAAAGTTATACATCTATATGGAAGGCAGGTTACAATCAAAATCAACTGACTTCTGAAACTTCACATGAAAATTAAGCTATTGAACTCTCAGGCCTTGTACACACGACCGAACATGTCCGCTGAAACTGGTCCGTCGGACCAGTTTCCGCGGACATGTCCGACCGTGTGTAGGGCCTACCGGACAGTTTTCCGGCCTAGCGGACAGGTTTCCAGCAGACAAAAGTTTCTTAGCATGCTAAGAAACTTGTCCGGTGGAAACCTGCCAGTCGGACATGTCCGATGGTCAGTACGACTCATCAGACATGTCCGCTGGCCCGAAATCCCACGCATGCGTCAAAGTGATTCGACGCATGCGTGGAAGCATTGAACTTCCTGGTGCGCGCACGTCGCCGCGTCATCGTCGCCACCATGTTGCCGCCACGTCACCGCGTATTCTGTCCGCGGGGAATTTGGTCTGATGATGTGTACACACATCAGACCAAATGATCCCAGCAGACATGTCCGATGAAAACGGTCCGTGGACCGTTTTCATCGGACATGTCTGGTTGTGTGTACGAGGCCTCAGGGTCACGTTGTAGTTGTAATTTTGCTGTTGGCAGTTAATTGCCAATGACAGAGTCCACTTCTCCCATTGTGCCGCTACCCAAGCAGATTTGTACTTTGGTTAGTCTATCATTGGTGATGGATCTAAATCCACTCTGTCATATTAGCCCTGTAATATTATCACAAACATTTCCTAGGCAATTTTAAAAACTTTGAACTGGCTTTCTGTTGCAATAACTACTAAACAAACCAAAAGCACCTACTATGAATATATTAGGTCATTTCATGATATCAAGAAAAACTGCTAATCGTAGGTTATATTTATCTGTTTGTTTATTTTTGCAGTCAAAATCTGTTTGAAAGAGACTGAAATCATCCCATTTTTTTATTTTTTTGTCACAGCTGGATTTTGTGTGGGGTTGCCCTTAGATCCCCAAAATTGAGCCATCCTGTCCCTGTGACATGACAACAAATGTTTCCAAGTGCAATGTCCATCTTCTGCATAGGACAGATTTAAGGTCCTAGTGGCACCTCCAGTAAGAGCAGCTTAGGCATAGGTTACAGTGTTAAGCTGCCCATACAGAATTTTTCATTTTAAGAATGGACATTCAATTTTCGAATCATTAGTGGGGTCAAATCGACATTCATTTTCGACCAAAGTGATAGGAAGTTTTGAAAGGAACAGGTTGGAACATTTTTCTCTAACAAATTAATTTATAACATTATATGAGGTTTTCTTTTGGAAAAAATGAACAGGGTACTTTTGAACATTTTCTCAAGCCGACGAAAAAACTGAGAATTTTTTGTACTAATTTCCCTAATAATATTTCTAGGAAAATTTGTTTAAAACCCTATTACTACTGCAAGTTGTAAAAGTTCTCTAACTACAGTTATGAGTGGCCTTCAGTAACAGCTAAATAAAACAAAATTCTCCTGCACTGTAGTGGAAAACAGAGAGCACAGCACACTCCCCCTCCCTTTACTTTCACTTTTGAGGCTGACAGAGCTCCTTTACAGTGACGATGTACAGTTCAGAAGGGGTCAGGAGATTGGGCTCATCTGACAACCCTTCCTTTTCTCTCATGATCTTGCGGCACATCTGAGGACCTCTGGTGGCACACTGGTTGAGAAAGGATGCTCTAGATTTGTAACTTAGTAAATCTCAAGTGTCAAAGTTTTAAAGTGTATGTATAGTCGTACACTTCAGTTTTTGGATAGCAGAGCATATGGTTTAAACAGTATTAAAACATCAATAAAAATGTTGTGCTAAATAAACAGGTGACATCAAGATTAATAAAAAACTTGATTAGTGACAGACAACCACATTCAATAATATATTAGTCCATATGGAGTTCAACAAACTGATGGAAAAAGAAACAAAAGAGTCCAAATGAATGAATAGAGGTCCAGAATTCATCCACCGTCACCAAAGAATAGCAAAGGGGGAAGCCGTCAAGCATTTAAAATACAAACACCTGTGTAGCGGGATCACGTGGGGCATAAAAACGTAATGTCGTCAGCACGTTGTGGCACTGCCCTACATGTTTCGTCATACATGACGTCTTCCTGGGGCCCAGGAGTGAAACTGTCTTTTCCAATTGGGACTCCTGCACATCTCCTCGTCCCCCTCTGCTAATCTTTGGTGAAGGTGAATGAACTCTGGACCTCTATTTATTCATTTGGACTCTTTTGTTTCTTTTTCTATCAGTTTGCTGAACTCCACATGGACTCAATATATTATTGAATGTGGTTTTATGTCACTAATCAAGTTATTTATTAATCTTGATGTCACCTGTTTATTTAGCGCAACTTATTTTTTGATGTTTTACTTGATTGTCAGAGATATTTAGATGTTTTTTTTTTTTGCAGCTGTATTTTAGCTCACTTTATTCTGTTAGTGTGGTATTACCCCCCTTTTTTTACATTAAACAGTATTAAACCCAAAAGCAAACAGTGCTATTCAGCTGCGCTATTTAGATTACCAATTCTTAGATGTGATGGCTGCATTGGTTCTTTTTTTTGGGCTTTCTTTACTTTATTTTCACCTGGTGATATGGTCAAAAGGTTTGCTGTTTTTCAACAGAACAAACTTTATCACAAATGCAGCAGATTAGTTGGATGAGACAAACTACCGGTATTTATCAGTGAGGGGGATGCTTACAATGATCAGCTTTTATTTATTCTTGTAAACTGGTAATCCAAAACTCCCTCTCCCCCAGACTGACAATGCCGTTGTCAAAATTCTTTGACAAAAAACTCAAGCGTGTCACGATCCTACGGGGTAAAATGACCGCACCAGCCAAGCAGACTCTGGCTGGAAAAAGCGCCCAGGGGCGATTCAGTTCGCATGAGTTGCGCTATACAAGTCATTCATTCATTCAAAATTGCGCTTCATCCAGAGAGGGGGAACTCTAGTACAGGAGGTTTGTTACTAGCCACATCACCAGGTGAAAATAGAGGGGAAAAAAAACAACTACAGTGGAACCTCAGATTGTGAGTAACACAGTTAACGAGCGTTTCACAATACGAGCAATTAAAAAAAAAATCCTGACTCAAGTGTTGTCCCGCGAAACATGCAATGAAATCTGACAAGCTGGTTTTACTGAAGTCAGTCAATGGATCGACTTCAGTACATCAGTAAATACACTTTAAAGGGGTGTCAAACCAAATTTCATCATGGGCCGCATCAGTATTATGATTGTCCTCAAAAGGGACGGTTGTATCTGTAAGATTAGATGTCCAGCGCATCCCCTCCCCTTACATTAGATGTCAAGAGCCACTCCATCATCAGAAGTTGAGTCCCCCACCTTTCCTTATGTTGCTGCTGGGAAGAAGCTGGATGCAATGCTTGAAAGCAGAAAGTAGGGGTCTAGAGGAGGACCAGAGGAGGGCTGGAGTGAGGACCACATGAAATGGCCTGGAGGGTCGGATTCGGCCTGCAGGCCTTGTGTTTGACACCTGTGCTTTAAAGGGGTTGTAAACCCTCAAGGTTTTTCACCTTAATGCATTCATGCATTAAGATGAAAAACCTTTTGTAGTGCAGCAGCCCCCCTTTTACTTACCTGAAAACAATCGTTCCAGGAACAGGGATGAGCACAGCGGCTCCAGGTGATGTCTCGGGTCCTCATTGGCGGAATTGATAGCAGCAGGAGCATTGGCAAAGTCACTGACACAGCTGCCAGGGGGTGTTGCCGAGTCCTGCTATCTGTGTCAATGGACACAGCAGCAGGACTCGGGAGCGCACCTGCACGAATGCCCGCAGGGAATGCGGGTCTCCGTGTGGGCACTCAAGAAGAGGAGCCAGGAGCCTTGCTGGGGGACCCCAGAAAAGGAGCATCAGGGCTCCTTTTGTGCAAAACCCTACCACAGAGGAGGTAAGTATGACATGTTTGTTACTTAAAAAAAAACTTTACAGCCCCTTTAACTCCAAGAACTATCTCTATTAGTTCCAAGGCTTTGACAGGGCATGAACAGGCTACAGATACTGAGCAGCTGAAGCTGTCCAATAGATGCAGACAAATGTGAATAGTTCTTAGTATTGACAATTTGACCCATGAGACCAATGGTCATTTTTGACAGGTTGTTTCTGTACTTTGTTCATTATGTTGCTGCTCCTTAAAAAAGGCTACAACTATTTAAAATATAATTCCTTGCAACAGATCACTGTCATGACTACAGTCAAGTATCTCGAATTAAGTCATGCAATGCAATTTAGATCCGGTGTGGAATTACTAAGGCCTTGTACAGAAGGGCTGTTTATGCAGCTGGTGCCTAAAACTTGTAGTTACCCAATAGGTGCAGGATCATGGGATGGCCACAGTAAATATATTGGGCAACTTTATATCAACTAGTTGGAATGTCAAAAGGAAATATAAATTTATTTTCTTAAAATCAGTTGCATAAAATAAATTGTTATCTATTTGTGGATAAAACAACACCGAACATAAGAACAGAATATAAGGAAAAATGGCTATTTCAATAATTCAGAGAGCCTAGTAAAAGTCATGGTGAGTAGCATGAATTATGGATGCTGAACAAACCTATTTAAAAAATCATAAACCCTATAAATGCAATGGTACTTTTATGTGTGTGCTGCATGACATCTGGCCCAGGCTTTTATGGTGGCAATCTATTAATAAAAGCATCTACAGTATATTCATAAAAAAGGTGTTAACAACTTCTGACTGAGAAATGGAATGCCAAGTTTGACAACATAGAGGAGCCAATAACTAATAATCCACTCAGACATTCAGTCAATCGGATCCTCACAAAGTAAATGTAAATTTACTATGTAAGCAAGTTCTAATCAACCATTGTTTGCACAGTGTTAAATGTACAGCTGCATTTATTTATTTTATTTTGTATTGAAAGCTTGTCACCAACCTTCTCCAGGCCCACTGATGCCAATTCTTCTTCCAGTGTTGAAATTAACTTTGCATTAGCCATTTTCTTGTAGGACTGTGACAGCAGCAAAGACCCACTTCAAAATATGTTTTAGGTGGTGTTGCTTTTTAATGTTTTCAAATAAATAGATAAATAGCAATCTAGTGTTGTAAGCTTAAAATGGAGTTCCACCCAAAAGTAGGACTCTCACTTATATGCCCCCCCCCCCCCGGCTGCCACGGCCCGATCTCCTGGAAGTTTTGCATCCTTCCCCCGCTGCCGGGCCAATTAGAAAAAGCAGCGCGCTTCGAGCATGTGCAGTAGGGTGCCAGGAGTGAAGCCGAAAAGCTTCACTGCCTGGTTCCCTTACCAGAAATGGCGGTGGCAGCACCCAGGAGTCGATCTGAACATTGCGAGCTCCCTGGACAGGTAAGTGCCTTAATATTAAAAGTCAGCAGCTACAGTGTTTGTAGCGGCTGATTTCATTTTTTTTCACCCAGGCAGGACCTCCTCTTTAAATTTTAACCAAAACTGTGTCAAAATATCTAACTACAATAATGTTGTATTGTCATTGACACTATGAATTAGTTTGATTTAGGGAATGCTGATATCACATATGTTATCATATTGTTGATGTGACATTAAATCAATGATAAAAAAAAAGGAAAAAAAAGAAAAGAAAAAACCCTAACAATCATGGCATGGCACACATGCTTTATGGGTGTTTTTGACTCTACAAGACATGCAGTTGTTCTAATTATTGATTTTTACATAAATGGTTCTCATATTCCACAAAAATATATCATAGCATAATTACCAAGCTCATATCTCTATTTACATACAGTACATATTTTTGGAGATCAGTGGTGACTTCAATTAGCTCACTCTAGTTCAGGGTGCCCTTAAAGTTGTTATTAAATTAAAAGGTTTATTGCCTCAATGCATTACCTGCATTAAAGTAAAAAAACTTCCACTAACTGTTTTTCTTCCCCCCCACACAAGTCCTGTCTCGGCTCAGCGCTGTTCCTGTCTTCAGCAGTGCTGGTATCTCACCTTAGTCTCACAAGACAGATTAATAGCAGTGAGTGTGGGGAAGGGGCGGCTGAGCCATGCTGTGTGTGTCCACAGATGCACACTGCCTGGCTCAGGAATGTGTATGCATAAACAGCTTGTTGTGGGGGCACAATCAGGGAAGGAGCAAAGTGTGCCTGCAAGGGACCACAGAAGTGGAGGGGTGCTCTGAGCAGGCAAGTATAACATCATTTTTTAATTTTAGGTAAAAAAGAGATAACTTTAATATCACTTGAATCCATCAGAGAGGTTGAGAGAATCTGTTACTAAGCCCAAAAAAGCACCATGGCAGCACTCTAACGTTACAATAAACTGCCATAAAATTCATAACAATAACAATATGTATTTATTTTTTCAATATATTGTGTATATTTTCTTCTTTAACTGCATATATACTGCGGCAAGGCAGCCCGGCTGCATGAAATCACATACCTCTACGTGATTTCATGCACAAGGTCTGTGTGACGCCAGTGACATGCTCCCGCTGTGATTGGACACAGCGGGAGCCAATCAGCAGGTCCGGTGGATGTGATGTCCACAGCGATCATTCGTAGAGAGGCAGAACAGCAGTCTGCCTATGGAAACAAGGCAGATCACTGTTCTGTAAGAGAGAAAGAGTGAGATCTTGTGTTTCTGCTAAGCAGGAACACGGATCTCTTTCTTTCCCAGTAAAAGTACTCACCCCAAAGTTAGAAAGCACCCCCTAGGGACACACATAACCCTTTGATCACCCCTGCTGTTAACCCCTTCCCTGCCAGTGTCAGTAGTACAATGACAGTTTATATTTTTTAGCACTGATCACTGTTATAGTGTCACTGGTCCCCAAAAAGTGTCAAAATTATCAAGTGTCTGATCTGTCTGCCACAATGTCTTAGTCCCACTTAAAATCGCTGATCACCACCATTACTAGTAAAAAAAAATAAGAATATGAAAATATCCCATAGTTTGTAGACGCTATAACTTTTGCGCAAACAAATCAATAGACATTTGTTGGGATATTTTTTACCAAACATATGTAGCAGAATGCATATTGACCTTAATTGATGAAGAAATTAATTCAAAAGGACAACATTTTGTGGGGGTACAGCGTTGCATGACTGCGCAATTGTCAGTTAAAATAATGCAGTGCCGTATCGCAAAAAAAAAAAATGGCCTGGTCAGGATGGGGGGTAAAACTCTCTCGGGATTAAGTGGTTAAAGAAGTAAGGTTAATGATAAAAACATTAACTTTGTTAATGCTTATTCTGGGATGCATTCATTTTATCCAAAAACAAACAAACTATCATAGTTTTAGGGTATATGACTTCTTCTCAGATGTGAGCACAGATTATAGTCTGCTAGAATTCATCAGCCATTCGTTTCATCTGAGTGGCTGCTTGAACATCAATGCAGTTAATGAACAGAATCAATTTGAGTAGAAGTGTGTTCTATTTAATAATATCTGAATTGAATGAATCTCTAATTAGAAACTAATTACAAAGCTAAATTCCAACGTATATGTACTCAAAATAAACCTGTAAACGTTAGACAATTGAATATCTATGAAAACATTTAGACCTCTGTTTAAACCATTAACTGATGTATTTGGAGGAAAAGCTGTTGGGTCAGATTTTACAGCCAATAACAATTGGTCCTAATGAAATAACATGAGTGCCAGGGGTGTCTGATGAGTGCTTAAACAAACTAAATTAAATTAAATATGTTCTAAGCTGTAGAAAAATCTTTAAGTCAGTAAGATTACTGACTGCTTTTGAATATATAGAGTTCCCCCCAATATTTCTTTATTGAAAATAAAATACAGAAAAATGCTAAGTATGTCACAAACAATGGCAATTCTGTATCACATATCAACGTAAGAGCCAGTTTTAAGTAACTACAAACTGCTTTACTAGAGTTGATTATTATATGTAGAAGAGTGGAGAACACTTAAAAAGACTTTACTTAGCACTAGGTGTCTTCACAATTAGGAGACTTTAGATATAATGAAGGCATTTTGTGTGGTTGGTACTCTCAGTAAGCATAGACAGATATTATTATTACTAAGTAATAGTAGTGGTGTACCTTAAGAGTTGGACAGTTGTAACACTACTATATTCTTGATAAATTGTTAAAGAATAGTTTCGGGGCAACTAGTGAAGGCATTTGCCAAGCTACTATTGCTCACTGCAATATTGCAACTGAGTTCAAAATCAAAAAAATTACTCAGCATTATTTAATCTAAGTTCTGGACAATCTACTAAAGAATAAATACATGCACCTCTATATCTGATTAGTAGTGCACTTCCTGACATTTTTACAATGCAACATCCACATTACCAATTACATATTCTGATTTCAAAGGTAGGTTGTAAGTGTTTGTGAAAAACTTTGCATTTTTAACATCAGGGTTACTGTGTATAAGAGCAACAAGAGGGTGTTTCAATATGATTAGCAGGTGTTCCAGAATCACCAGAGAAAATGGTATTGGGTGAACTGGTGCACTACAATGATGCTGGAATGTGTCAGGGCTGGTCTCAGCCCTTCCTTCTCTGAGCTGGTCGCTCAGCTGTCGGCTAATTGCCAGCAGCTATCTCTCCACAGTGATTCATCCAGCTCATCAGTCCTGCCTACTTAAGCCTTCCAGTTCACTTGCTCTCTGATTTTGCCTTGGTCATCATCACAGAGACTTTCTTGTGTGTTCCTGTTGAAGACTGTGCTTGGCTGACATTCCTTCTGGCTCCTGATCCTGCTTGCTGTTCTACTATGTTCATCTCTGGCTCCCTGACCTTTGGCTTGTCTGAGTATCAGATCAGGTTCCTGAACTCTGGCTATGTTTTGACTACGCTTACTCTGTTTATCTTTGTATTACTATTATTAAACACGTGTGATTTAACTGTCTCGGTCTGATTCATGGTTCTGACAGAATGAAAATCTGAACTACTGAGCTATGCATCTCAATGTTTAATCTTCAGTTTTTACCAAAGTGTACCTCAACGCTACTGTATTGTTTTCATAAAAGGTGAAGGTGCTCTTTTCAGGAGTATTCATAAGAACGTAGAGGCAAATAATAGTAAAAGCTCTTCTTGAGCTTTTCCGAGCCCCTAGCAAGTGTGCTATGCTTGGATCGAGATATAGGCTCATTGACAGCACTAATGGCCCAGCAGGGGATCAAAGCAGAGCTTCACTGCAAACAAAGTGGAAAAAAACAAAGTGAATGGCACTACTTTAGAGATCCTGACACCAAACCTTTTAAAATATTCCTATGAACTATATATGCATTTGCCTTATTTTATTCACCTGTATTTACCTTTATTTATCTTTAAAAGCATCCCTTGTGTAGACATCCAAAAGCTCCAAGACTGCTGCTAGCATATCTTGGATGTGATGTCAACATCCCTAGCAGATTGAAGCCCTGTACACACGGGCCAGAATATCTTCAGGAAAAAAAACGTTGTTCTTCCTGACGAGATTCTTGACAAGAATCTCTTGCCGCCCGAGTGTACAGACACTCCATTCAAAAGAACCGTGGCGACAGGTAAATATACACACTCTCTGGTTTCTCGGCAGGAAAACACTGCTGAGAATCACGATGAGAAAATAGAGAGCAGGTTCTCTATTTTTCTTGTCGAGATTTTAGGCAGTGTTCTTGACGAGAAACCTGAAAGCCTCGTACACACGCATGGTATACTCGGCAAGAAAGCTCTGCCAGCAGTTTTCTTGCTGGTTCTTGCCGAGTAAACCGAGCGTGTGTACGAGGCTTTAAGCTAGCCATACACTAGAAGATTTTAAAACAAATGTCCATACAAAGATTTGTACTAGTACATTTGAAGACTTTACAAATGTTGTTCGTAAGTACTTTAAAATTTAGTTAGTGTTTTTAATATTACATTTTGAAATGAATGAACTTTCCCAAATGAATGTATTAGTTTGAGAAAATAATTCCATCATGCTCATTAAAAAATGTTTAATCTCTGTGGTCAAAAACAAATGCCCATTTGACCCCACTAAGAATTAGAGAATCAAATGAATGTTATTAATACAAAAAAATATTAATACAATCCTAGTAGGGTATTTCCAGCTTCCTCTGAAGCTACAGTACATAAAAGGCTGTGCAGGGAGGTGAAGGGAGGGCCAGGGACCATTGGGTTAATTAAAAAAAAAAGCAGTTTACCCCATTTACACACTCAGTGCGGATGGGGAAATGCTTCTTGCTGAGCCTTTTGTATTCTGACAGCAAGGAAGTCTCCCCACTGTCAGAATACAAAAGGTTCAGCGGGAATCATTCCCCCATCCACATTAAGTGTGTGGATGGGGAGAATTGGCTTATATTCTTCATACTGTAAAGTGATCAATGCTGATTGATCAGGAGAAACCTGGCAGACAAGTTGATTGATAGAT
The DNA here is from genome assembly GCF_905171775.1 of Rana temporaria. Taxonomy (NCBI): domain Eukaryota; kingdom Metazoa; phylum Chordata; class Amphibia; order Anura; family Ranidae; genus Rana; species Rana temporaria. The sequence goes on along the minus strand of NC_053498.1, from coordinate 114,910,761 downwards.
CGGCTTGTGTGCAACCAGCCTGCCCATAAATGGATTGAAATTCAGCTGGTCCCTGTTAAACTGGCCACATTTTGATGCAGACAATTTAAAGCCATATTGCAAGTAAAAATAATTAATGGAAAGGAAAAACACTGCAAATAAGCTTCTAAAATACTCAGTTTTCCTTAAATTTAACAGCATTATGTTGGTGACAGAGTATCTTGAAAAAAGTTAAGAGCTTTACTTCTAAGCCCCCTTCATTGTTTCTTGGGGTAGGTAAATGTATCACCATGACTGTAACTATAATCACATAATGTATAGTTTATAACATGGCATAGCAATTCCAATACTCCAACAACATTATATATTGGGAATACCAAAGAGACTGTACAGCACTGGATAAAGATATCTTGTAAGCAAACGTAATACATCCAAGTTTCACCCATCCCTTACAAAGAATGCAATAACCTACAGCAACAAGGTAAATGCTAATTTAAAGGGACTCTGTCATGACAGACTAATATAACACCAAAAATGTCCATTAAAAGGGAACTGCAGGCTTCAGACTACCGGTAGTTCCGAGGGCAGACATATCACTCTTGGTAAACATGAACAAGTGCTTCAGTGCCCCAGGACTAGTGTGCAGATTAGGGTAGACCAAATCAGATTAGACAGGAGGATTCTAGCCTTGGTCAGGTAAAGGGGTTCCTTATTTCCTTTTTAAATAGATAGCATGATTTTGTTGTAGTAAATATAGGGAACAATATAAATCTAATTTAATAATTATTTTTTAAGAAACCTATAACATTACATTTTACCATGCTGATGTATTCGTATTTATCTAACTTGTTATACCAACCAAGCTTGTTTGAGTATTACAGAATAAAGCTACGGACATACTATATCTATCTTCTTGTAACTATCAACATGGGTTTAGTTAAGCAACGTGGTTCTGGAATAGTTCTAAGGGTTAGGTATCTCTTTCTCTGAGTACAGCATTTGAAATCTAAGTGGTTTTATACCTCTTTTTTGTGGGGCCGTGTCCACGAAGCCTGGAGAGAACAGATATAAAAACACAACAAACACAGAAAGCAATAAAACATTTTTTATGGTTATTGTATGTGCCGAGTTATGCCACAGTAGACTGAGCGTGCAATGCATGCAGTTATGTGAAGGATTGATCTAAGGTTTCTGCAATCTGGTGCTCTCTGACTGGTTAGCAACTACAAGTTTCCAAAAGAAAAAGCTGCAATGCTTCACTGACAAATGTCAGTTGGCAGTGCATGCTGGCACTTGTAGTTTTATACCAGGTAGAGTGCCCTAGGATGGCTACCTTTGATTTCAAACTACTGGAACAAACCATTATTTGCACAGTAACTAGAAAATATCACACCAAATGGATTATTGTATTTTCTTAAAGTAAAGCAGCAGTACGTTGCAGTCAATAATCTAGTAGATATTCCCTAAAAGCAAAAGAAAAAAAAAGCAACATTTGTTTCAGCATTCTATCATTTTAAGTATTAGACTACTGACCTACTTTTTTTACAGGCCCAATACGCATCAACACGCCAAGGAAAATTGCACAGAGCAGTGTGCATGTTGTACTTACACAGAATAGGTACAGCACAGAGATATATGATTGGCTCATATGGGTTTTACCTTTTTGGATAAGCATTGTGTACCTAATTCTATCATTATAGATGAAGTAAGAGCTGTGAAAATTTTTAATGGCCCTCTATTTAGTAGATTGCTTAAAAAAAGTGCTGGACATGTTTCTAAATGCACCATATACCTGGCTATTAATATTTATAAGAAATAACTGGGATGGTGCTGTGACCGAAGCCTGATACACTCCAACTAGATAATATACTTTTTGTAGTCTCATCAAATAGTTCCCATCTCATAAAAACTGAAACAGTAAAAAAAAAAACTTTTACAAGTGAACTTGTGCTTGATAAAAAGTACATTTTTGCGAACTATAAATCACAAAGTCTCAAATTCCTATTAATCAATTGCCTTTAAAGGTCTTTGTTTGAAAATGTTTAAAGACTAGTTTAAAATATGGGACAATTTTGCATAGTTTATCTTGTAAATGCATTTTTGAGAAAGCCATCTGTCCTGGAACCGTCTGTAGTTCTAATATAATAGTGGTAAAAAGTGCCAACATTAATTGGAATGTTCCTTTGTCAAATGTATGCATAGCCTTTATTTAAATACATTTATTTTGAGTGGTGTTTAAGTGGTGTTTAAGAAGATAAGGGCATAGTTAAATGTGTGGCCTATTTTCAATTTCAAAAGAAAAGAGTATAATGGGAAAATTAGAGCAAGAACTGGGTTTAACCCAAAAGGGATACACCATGTCCTCCATATGACTGTTAGTGTCATATCTCTCTATCCACCTTTAATCCATAATTATACATCATTTAGCCTGATGTGTAAATCTCTAAATACAGTATATGTGCAGGTATATGTCAGTAAATGTAACTACCAAGGGTTCTTACATTGCTATGAAAACAAATCTGCCATACATAGAAAACAAAAACACATGTTTGGTAAAAACTGTTGGAACCTAGAGGTACTTAGACATCTGCTGTAGCCACTATGCCAGAATACCTGTTTTTTTCTGTTTGGCAAAGATCTAACACATTTTAGGAATGTTGAAGATTGCCCTTCATCTCCCAGGAAATTCTACTGGTCAGTGAAACAGACCAACATAGTGATAGGTGAATAGGAATGACTGGGAAGTGGGAGGCAAGTTTCACTACCAAGAAATGTCAGTTTGCCCTGTCAGATCATCCAAGAATTTTGGAATAACGGCACAGATCCAAGGCTGTTGCATGTGTAAGGAACTCTTAGGTCTTGTACACACGACTGGACAGTCCGCTGAAAACGGTCCGCCGGACTGTTTTCAGCGGACATTTCCGGTCGGAGATTTCTGTCTGATGGTTGTACACACCATCAGACAGAAATGAGAGACAATCCGCGCGGACAGACAGCGCGGTGACGTGTCTGCGCATTCGCCGCGACGCTGGAAGGTCAATGCTTCCACGCATGCGTCAAAGTCATTCGACGCATGCGAGGGATGGCGGCCAGTCGGACATGTACGGTGAGTCTGTACAGACGACCGAACATGTCCGATGGACAGGATATTTTTAGCGGGCATGTTTCTTAGCATGCTAAGAAATATTTGTCTGCTCGAAAACGGTAGGGCGGACAAATGTACGCTGGAAACCTGTCCGATCGGCCGTACACACGACCGAACATGTCTGCTGAAACTGGTCCGCGGACCAGTTTCAGCAGACATGTTCGGTCGTGTGTACGGGGCCTTAGGTGCTTGAATTTTGTACCTAACAGCAATCCGCCGCCCATTACATTTCTTGCTTGTTTTTTTCCTTGAGGTGGCATCAGTATGTTCTTTTTTTATGTTTAAATTGTCTTTCCTTACCATGTTAAAGCTGAAGGGAATCTTAACAATAACATAACCAGTACAAACCCAAACCCAAGTGACCTGAAAAATGGTAAACCCCAATTGGACATTTTTTTTTGTCTTAAGCCTTGATATCAACAGTACTGCTGCTTCATCAGATTCAGAGCTAATCCATCATTGGTTAAATGGCAACAAATGGGTTAAGATCCCAGCAATTAAACTCAATATTTTGTTGGCTAAAATGGATTATTGTAACACAATTTCAGCTTCAGCATGCACACACAGGAGGTTACTTGTTACATGCAAACACATTCAATAAACACATGATGTCAGCATGCTATTCCACATTACATGCAGGAAATGCAATGAAGTGTCAAGTATATCTAAAACACAGCAAGTCATCTGTATTTGAGGGCACAGTCACAGCAGTAGCTCTCATGAGTGTTTGGCAAAGCAGGTAAACAGAGAAACGGTCATATATATTAGGGTGGAGAGCTAAAGTAGACATTTTTTTTTTGGAAAATCATTAAATAAGGCCTAATCAAATGTAATATTCCTAAACATGGTCTTTGTAATACACCTCAAAAAAATAAGGTTGTGTAAATGTTTCATTAAAGTTTTCCAGACCAGGGATCCTGAGATCAAACCATTCAACTAATGACAGATAAAAAGATGCTACTGCGTGTTTTAAGTAAACACCGATTCAATGGTCTGGTAAACCTTTTGAACTCCAAGGCAACACAAATGTTTATAGACAATTTTGTCCTTATTTACACAGGTAATTATTAAGTTTTGTTGATGATGAAAATTAATCTAGGTTCAAAGCATTTAGCCAATTTTTTTTGGATTTTTTGCAAATAAGTCCTGTGTATTTATTTTATTATAAAATAAAGATAAGACTTGTGATTGGTTACTGTTGTCCATTGCTCTTTGCACTGTGGTGTTCAATGACATGGATTTTGTTTTCCTTAGGGACCTATTATGCTTTTTTCATTTGCTTTATGATTAAAACGGCCTTAAGGAGTTGCTCCAGCCAAAACGTTTTTTAGACTTATGCCTCATACACACGATCAGTTGTCCTGACAAGAAAAGTGCGATGTGAGGTTTTTGTCAGGAAAACCAACTGTGTGTATGCTCCATCACACTTTTTTTCTGTCATTTTTCCTGCCAAGAAAAGATTGAGAGCAGATCTCAATTTTCGTGATAGGAAAAATTTGTATCGCGAATCGTGTTCGTCTGTATGCAATTACGACGCACAAAAAAACGCACATGCTCAGAATCGAGCAGAAGAGCCGAACTGCCTATTGAACTTCATTGATCTCGGCTCGTCATACATGTTGTATGTCACCGTGTTCTTGACGTTCAGAATTTTAGCCAAGATTTGAGTGACCGTGTGTATGCAAGACAATTTTGAGCCGTTTTCCTGCTGAAAAAAAACACTGTTTTCCTGTCAGAAAAACTGATCATGTGTACGAGGCATAAGAATGTCAAATAGTTTGGATGTCTTTCAGAATTGTTTTGCTGTCTGTGCCTCCACTGGATAGAATCCAGTACAACAAGTAGTCAAAGATACTCCATACAGCAGTATACCCTTGCTAAATGGGTGCTGAAGTGACCAAACAATGGAAGGTGCCACACGATCATGATCAACAGATGAAAAGTAGGGTCACCAGCATACTACCTGCTCAAAATAAACAAATTGTTTGTCCCATGGAGACAGCAATCTGTACTGAGGAGATTTCTATTCACTTCCACTCAAAAACATAAAAGGAAGTCTCCCAAAGCACCCAGAAATCCCTTCACTGACAGCTGTGTCTGAAACATGTATGCCCACTCAGAAATTCCTCCCTAAACATTTAAATTTTCCCAACTTTCTGTCCACAAATAATAAGTGAGAATAAATGTGTCAGGTGGGGTCACAGACAACAATATCAACCTGACAGATATTGTAACTCATCCTTTATCCACCCAAAACTAGAAGACAAAACATTTTGGCTGGAGTTTGGCTGGCTGGCTTCATATGTATGCATTCCAGTAATGCATGATACTGTGTGCAATGTGTTGGTGTGCTATTAATTTAGAGAAGCATCAAAATGCAAAAGTACAGTAGGTGCTGATGGACTACATTGTGGCGCACTACAATGTACTTGCATTGGCAACCTATTCTGAACTGATGAGCTGCATTAACACAGCCCACTTTAAGGTTAGAAATATTGCACATCAACATGTGTGCAGGAATGCACCACAATGGACAAGGGTAGCGTGAAGGGGGTCTTAGACGATTTTGAGAAAAAGTATCTTGAGAAAGTCACAATTTGGCCTTGTTGTTCCGAATTGTAATGTCTGGCCAGTGTTCTTTTTTAAAGTATTTAAAAATCCTGTAATGTGGAAGACAAGTACAAAAACTATGAAAATGAATATTCCAGCAGTGACAAAAGTCAAAGGAGACTAGGTAGAAAAAAATGTACCTAAATATACTTTATTTCATATTCAAAAAAATAAACTAAAAAAGTGATAGGGCTGCAGGAAAATTAGGGTTTAAAAGTAGGGTTTGGGCAAAACTGCTATCAGTTTTAGTATACTATTGGGTATGTTTTTACTATTGAAAATGTAAGGTTTATTATCAGTCAAGCAGCATTTGAGTCACTAATGCCTTTACCATTAAACAAGGAAAAGTGATACCAGTGGGAAACCCGCTAGTCAAATGCTCTGCTGTGTACTTTCTATCTAGAACTAAAGATCAAGACCAGTTTTTCTTTAAATCTAATGTAACCACTGGAAACAATTTATGTTCTGTTTGGATGGATGGGATCGAAGTCCTATTCCAAACCAATTTCTCTAACACTTGAACAAATGGAGTGACTATTTGCTGGGTGTAATACCAAGGCAATCTAACTAAACAAGCCTTTAAGTCCTGCCAGCAGATTCTACACTAATAACACTTAAAAAAACTAACTATGTTAAAATTTTACAACTTTAGTCAAATTAACCAAATAAAAAAAAAAATCCCAATTATCCAATGGCAGTTGTCACATGCAGAAACATAAGGTCAGCTCTCAGTGGTTTTAAACAATCAGCTTTGAAGAATGAGTCCCATTATAGGGAAATGACCAATCAACACCTGCTAGAAAACATGTGATATAGGTTTTTGAGTCAATTATTCAGTCTTTGAACAAATCTTGCATCATTCAATAATGTTTATTTGTGATATATTAAATATTCCCAGAGATACAAGAGAGAAGCATTTTAAAAAGCAAAGAAATAAAATCAATAAACACTACTAAAAGTTAAGCGTAAAATAGGAAGTAAGCCATTCTGTGATTTTGGCAATGCTTAATCACACAGTGGTTTTAGGTGTAGTGTAAATATGCCTGCATACATCATAGGACAGGAGTAATTTGTTATCCAGACTTGATTACAAGCTGTCCAGTCAATTCCAAATTCTATTTTCCATAATACCACAATGGTAAAAGTTGGCCATTCTTGTAGCAGGTCTGGTTTTTTGCTACATAGTTATGCAGGCTCAGAATGTAAAATATTCTCATTATTAAAATATAGTACATTAAGCTATGCATATTCTATGACTCATTGGATTAAATTAAGCTCTAAGGAAGGAATACACCATGATTAATATGTATATCTGGGTTATGAAAATGATTTTTTTTACATTTATTTACATAATTGTACAGGTGGTTTAGGCATTTAATATGGTGGTCCAATGGAGTTTCCCCAGGGACATCCCAGTGAAAGAAAGTCCAGGGTCAATCCATTACACATTGAAACGAGTCTACCTCTTATCTGACCTGAGCTACTCTACATTTTTTAAAGTGTGGATCAGTCATTTCAGACATCATTCTTTGAAACCCATTTATTTTAATTTCCAAAGAGAGCTGAAGAATGTGGCATGAAAAAGGTTAAACATGATCTTCTTCGTCCATGGGGCCATCTTCGCTTTTGTAGATTTCAGAAAAATGATATATCAAAATGATTAGCAAAAGTACAAGACATGCAGTTACATGTGAACAAATTTGATGGGACAGCCACTCCGTAAACACAATACGCAACAAAGACAGCCAAACACAAGTACTATATTGGGACAGAGGATGGAACTACTACTATTATAGTTAAATCTTAATATTACTATCTCAACTTGTAGCAAGGTATGTTATTTTTTGCCTCAATGAACATAATATAGTATGGGAAAAGAAGAATTTTTCTAAAGGTTACTGTTATTCTAAAGACTTTTTGTATTTGTATTTTTACTATCATTTAAGCAAATACTTGAGTCTAGCACTAAAACAATCAAATTAGACACGACTAGTTACCTACTAAACCTATTTGAGTGTCCTCAACACAATTCATAACAATCTAGCTACCTTTTTGCCATACAAAGTTATTTAGTATAAAGTCTTAATGCTAAATAATCCTCAGATGTCTTTAAATAATATAAAATGCTATTAACTAATTAAGAATATAGGACTCTTTTTCTAGAAAACCACATTATATCACTACTTTGTTTCCTTATAAGGTCAGCAAAAAATTTAGAAGAGTAAATTCCTCAAAACCAGGACACTGCTGTTTACTGCACTGACATACTAATTGTATTACAGGTATGAAAGGTATTCTAGTTATGCACTGAGGTGGATTTTTCGAAAACTGGTGCACACAGAATCTGCTGCAGCTATGAATAGTAACCAATCAGCTTCTAGGTTTTACTTTCAAAGCTTAATTAAACAATCTGAAGTTAGAAGCTGATTGATAACTATGCATAGCTGCACCAGATTCTATGTGTTCCAGTTTTAGTAAATCTACCCCACTGTGTATATAAATTGTATATGTGGGTATAAGGTAAAATGTTTTAAAAAAACAAAAGTTTTTCTTAAATAAACAATGTTTCATTTTTTTTTTATTCAAAAAGTCTCCTTAGCCAATTTACATGAGAAAAGCCCTGTGAATAGATTCTAGACAACAAAGGTGATATGCCTATTAAGACGTTTGAGAAAGTTCCACTATATTATTGCCATGCCACCACTCCTTCTCTTTGGTAGACCTGGTACTTTATAGCAGACTTGGTACATAAAATAAAATAAAGAGACAGAAGCCATGATTTCCCCCTCTCCTTTTTCAATGCTATCTGATCCTTTCTTATGACAACATGTTGACAACAGGTGCAGCAAGAGAGTAAAGGAGGTTCTGGCAGGACAAACTGGAACCCAAAGACCACAACAAAACAGAATATCACCTTTGTGATCCAAGTTAAACTAACAAGATTTCGTTCAAATCTGCAATGTTATGTTTTGTATGGCTTTTTCCTAAATCAGATAGATTTTATATGTCATTGACTTATTATTTCTCTATCTTCCAAGAGTCTCCACTACAGTAAAACAAGTTGCTTAGCTGTAATATGTTTTAAACATGTACCCACTTTAAAGTAAACATTCAATCAATAAGACCGATGATGTTGCAGATTTTTAACCCTGAAAAATATTCCTCTAATCTAGTCAACAAAATAAACTATCATCTTCTTTTTTTTAACGCTTACAAAATGACCAAGTCCAGTAACTGACATTATAACGACCAAGTTAATTCTTCAGGTTTCTACACTCAATTAATATACTTTTAGATTTTAAAGATGAAGTCTATAATGAAAAGTAATAATACTTGGGGATATTTAGGAGTATGTTTCATTTAGTGGTATAATAACTATATATCCATCCTAAAGCAAAAAAAAAAAGATTCTAATTCAGGCTCCAATATTTGAAAAGTAAACTAAAACACGAGGGACTGTAAAGAAAGAGACCGAAGACAGTAACTCAAGCAGAACACAGAGCAACAAGCACTGTATAGATTTGTTTAGAACAGGTCTCTATCCCACAGTTACATTTGAGCCAAAATTTGCCCAAGAGGACGACGCCAGACAGAAGAGGTGAGAGTTTCAAAAATAGTCAGCAGTTTTGCATAGAATCTAATGGAACTTCCAGCATTCAAGACCTTAAGAATGTGAGTAGTTGTATTTTTGTTTTGCTTCATAGGACCTAGCAAAGCCTTCTAAAATTATTTCAAAATAGTTATTGTTTTCTATATTCTCTTCTAACCGTTTTTGTTATGTGAAAACAAGTGGCCTATCCCTTAATTATAACCTGCTACACAAGGCCACAAATACCCCTTCTCACAAGGAAGGTACCCCTTTTATTTTTAAATAAACTGATTTGGTACAGTCACTAATTCCGATACACAGATTAGCAACAAAATGGTGCGCCCATAGTGTGATCAGGCATCTCAGTATACAGCAGGTATGTGTTTAGAACAGTAAAGTTATTTATTTCACAATTAAACAACTTTTTTTTTGCAAAAATATGTGTCCACTCATTATTATCAGTGCAATCTATTGGATTATGAAAATAAAATAAATACCTTTCATTTGCCTTATCAGTGCTAATTTATTATGAATACTACAGAAGTATATAGTTTGTTTGGTTACACTCTCTGTATATTCTTGAAAATCAGAACCCAGGAAGGTTTAATATTCTGTACTGGAAGTGCCATCAGAACCACTGATTATTTTTGCCTTTGTCACAGTAACAATCCATCCGCACACAATTGCTGTGGTGCTCTCAGTACATACTTACATTTGTTTGTGTATACAAATGGCGACCATTGAAGGACACCTAGCTCATTTTGCTCCATTCTCAGTCCAGGGTTCATTCACCAGCTTTTCCCTCCTAAGACCCAGTGATGATGTCACTGTACACTGATTTATAGTCATTGGACAGACCCAGTTATGATGTCACTGCACGCTGCCTTATTGTCATTGGTCAGCAGTACAAAATGTTAACCTCAGCAAGGCCTGTTATGCAGTGCAATTTAAAGTGCACTTGAGAACTACTTTATTAACACCATTTGACCTTTGGCTTATGCCATAAAGCAGAGCTCACATAATGAAGGAGGTCAAAGATTTCCCATTAACACCCTAAATAAAGACGTTTAAACAACACAGCTAACTCCAAATGTTGCTTAAACATTAACATTTAATCTGTTATGTATGGTAAACTATTGACAAAAGTATTTTGCTTAATACTATAATTAACCTAATGCAGAATACTGTACTCCAGTAGCATTTTTTTGTTTCTAACAATTGTATTATTTTTGTCATGAAAGTTTTGGTGCCATAAATTTGTTTTAACTTGTATTGCATATGTCTTGTACTTATCTCTTACCTCTTGTACTTGTACTAAATTCTCACCTTTGTAATGTAAAAGTCACTTACCCATAACCTTATCCCAACCTGGAAATGTAACCTAGTATTAACCCATTTCCTCAACGTAAACCTTCAAATTAACCCCTTAACCCTTAAAGTTTTAACATTCACCATAAACCTCGACTAAAAAAAATCTATACAAAAAAATCTACTCGGACTTTAGAAGCATCCACGAGACAGAAAATATAAGATCAAATTCTTTATTTACAACCAAAAGACATAAATACATGACAGCCCAGATGTTTTTGTATAGATTTTCCTGTTGACACAGAAGTGCAAATGAGTGATCCATTTACTAGTCTCTCAGCTAAAAAAAACATTATATTAATCACAGTGATCACTACTGTATATTATTGCAATAAATTCTATTGAAGATACTAGCAGGGCAAATACTAACAATACTATCCTGTTAAAATCATCAATGCAATAAAAGTTTTGGTGACCTATTCAAGGGATGCCAAATTATCACAGAAATGTGTGCACCAAATCGACATGTAAACTGTATTAAATTCATATTAAAATTAAAATAAATCAGATTTTGCACACTGTAGTTAAATAATTGGGGACTATATTTAAGACAATCCCATAGATCATTCCTAAAATAATTAGAGTTGTTTTTAAAACAGGCAAAAGTCTAATTAAAGACCCATTTACACTTGTGTATGCATATTTTGATATGCATCTTTAAGCTTGATGTTATGCGTTTTGCCATGTGTTGCATTTTACACATGTAGAAGTGCATTTTTGCATGCATTATACATGAAGAGAAAGAAGTGGAAGGATGCTTTCTGCACATGTTTGAGTAGTTTACACGTGCATAATATGTGTGAATCATTATCCATCTTTAAAAAAAAAAGTATTTTCAGGAAGGTGCATAAGCTACAGCATGCTAGATTTTTGAAGAACGCACCACACCAAAATGTACAGCTGTAATTGTAACCTTAAAACAATGGTGAATGAGTATTCAACAATTCATTTTTTTACATGTGCGAAAGTGATCCTAAGTGTAAATGGGCTCTTAATTGGCATTCTAATAAAATGTATTCATTATATAAAATAGCAAGTCTCAAAGAGCATATACGTTCTATCTCATGTTGCCTTGAGTGGTTTGCTGGCTGTCATCCAGTGACATCATAAGCCAGTAGTCCAGTGACATCACAAATCAGTGCCCCATGAGAGATAATCAAGACAAACATACCTTATCCTCCTCACTGATGTTTCTGGTAGCTGTTCTCCAAGTGATGCTGGGTAGTGGGTCTCCAGAGGCTTCACATGTAAGGGTGATCTCATTATCCAGCTCCACTGCAGTCTTGTTTTCAACATAGGTGATTTTGGGTTTTGCTAAAGGACATAAAAACAACATTTAAAAATATATAAAATAGAATTTTGCAATACCATTATGTACGCCCTTTATCTTTCTAATCTACTACATACTGCAATTGGTGGTGCTGAGAGAAGTATCAAAGACAGCATTATAAAGTACACATAAACCTTAACTAAATTTAATTTAGGGGGAGATTTACTAAAGCTGGAGAGTGCAAAATCTGGTCCACCTGTGCATGGTAGCCAGTCAGCTTTTAACTTTAGCTTGTTAACTTTAGCTTGTTTAATTAGGCTTTGACAATAAAACCTGGAAGCTGATTGGTTTCAGTGTAGCACTGCACCAGATTTTTTACTCTCCAGTTTTAGTAAATTCCCCCACTTAGTTTGTAAAAATAAACTGTGGGGTTGATTTACTAAAGGCAAATGGACTCTTCGCTTTGCAAGGGATGTTTCCTTTAGCTTAGTAGAAGTGGTAAAAATGTATTTTGCAAAGACCAATCATGTGCAAGAAAAAAAAACTGTACTTTTTAGGGCTGTTACTGATTAAAATGTGCTCGATTAATCATTTTTTTTAATCGATTAATCGACTAATTTAGATTAATTATAACGCACATGCAGATCCAACTACTTTTAGCTAATCTGCTTGCATTGCAACTCTGCATTAGTCAGTGGTAAATGTGGTATACACTATATACAATCAACAGACACTAGTTAGTTTCCACAATCCATGACTTAACTTCACAGTTCACACAAATACTTTTTAAATTCAAACTGTAGCACTGACGTAAGTAATTTTTTCTTATTAAACTCTAAGAAAAACGTAGAAAGTTAGTTTAACTTTAATTATAAAATGTATCTAGCATATTGACTGTCAGTCACTTTATAGTAGGCAAGTAGGCATCACTTTAGCCAGTCACGCAGACATACCAGAGTGTTTACATTTTCTGGAAGCAGACATGATCACATTTTATTGACAATATACCCTGAAGAACTGGACAGTCTTTCGCACGGAACAGATGTTGCCGATACACAAAGAATTGTCTGCACAAAACTGCTTAGGACAGGAAAACAATGGTTATTTTTGCCCCCTTCCTCTGATGGAGCCTGATGCATCCTCCTGCTCCACAGATGCAAAGGTACCTCAATTCAATGGGTGCAGTTTGCTCGCATCCAGCAGGGTAAGTCTCACTGTCCAGGCTGTCCGGTGACGTCAAGAATTTTGATCGATCAAAAGAATTTTGATCGATCCAAAAAATTTAATATTAATCAAGGAATTAATCGTTAATTTCCCCAGCCCTAGTACTTTTGCTTGCACATGATTGGATGACAAAAGCCTGCACAGATCCCCTACATTCATTAAGCTAAGGTAAAATGCTTTTGCAAAGTGAACAGCTTATTTGCCTTTAGTACATCAACCCTTATAAGCAATTACTAAGAATTTTTCTCATTTAATATTGTGCTCACATTTTTTAATTTCAGTGCTGCTAACCTTTTGCTGACTCTTTAGAGTTACTTACTGTCAAGTTGTTTGGACTCCAGTGATGACCATATGTTATTTCTTGAGGCAGGTTTCCATATGATGACAAAAGTGGACCCTGCCAGTGTAATGTGTATTGGAATGGCTATTGTGGTCTTCATCAGAAGCTTGTTCAGCAGACTGACAATGTAAGAGCACAACTGGGAGACAAAATGTTGCCACCCTATAACAGGAAGTGTCTGAACAAACATCTTCATAACTGGATCACCAGGTATTATTTCATATAAGTTGCTGTTTTAAAAAATATTGAAAATTACTATTGAAATTGTATTAAAACATGAGATTTTAGTGAATGGATTCACATATAACAAGCAGGAGGAACCTGGACTGATGTACCCCATTCAACTGCAACTCATGCTATTCCTGTAAACTTGGAAACTACACATGATCTCTATTGTTCACAGAGGTCAGTACAAGTACCAATAAAACTATATTTTTGTGTCCAATTACAACTATTAGAATTTTTTTGGTTTTAAACCAGACTGGAAATTGTAGGTTAGTCTACCATTGTGTGCTCTCACCATAGACTTTCAGGAGAACGGTAGCTTCATTGTCACCAGCTTTATTTTCAGCAATACAGATATACTCAGCTTCATCATCTTTTTCCACACGATGAATAGTCATCTCTGACATGTCTTCATTGAAGGTGTATTTATCACCAACTTCTTCTATCAGTTCTCCTTTCCTGCAGCACACAAATAAATAACGTTGCACCATTTATACTTAAGAAATGAATGAGATGCTTTTAATTCTATTACCAAAAATTTACATTTACAAAGTTGACACTAATTTTGATGATTTATCATCTAAGCAATGGTAAAACAGTGTGAGTTTAAAAGTCGATTTAATTCTTCTGGTATGTTCAAGCACCAGCATTTAGCCATTCGGTAAGTAGTACAAGTTCTAAACACCTGGAATGAATGGGATGCAAGTGTTGATCCTGGTACTGAGAGCTTCCATAGATCTTTTTTTGTACATGATGGATTTCAGTAGTCACTACATTACTCCAGAATTTGCAATAAATCCCTAAGATCCCATTCTTAAAGCCGTGTCTTTTACAGTATACATTATTATAATGTCATCATCCAGTGGCAACAAAAATTTCTTTCTACTAGTTGGCCCTGGTAACTTCTTGCAAGAGGTCTGTCTGGAAAAGTAAAGCATTCTTGAGTCATTCTTCAGTTGAAGAAAACAAAAAAAATTAGGCGCACTCCTTACAGTGTCACAACCTCTATGGGTGCTGTAGCAACAAACCAATGGATGGAACGTCACCATACGTCACCATAACTCCCACATTGCTCAATCATAGCTTCTGTTCAACCACCAAAAGACAATTCTTCAGTTAGATACTCCGATTTCAACAAAGTTTTCTCCAAATAAATCCACGTTTTCAGCCTTCTAGGATTATACTGTACATATTAAGCTGAGTAGTTTCAATCTACTGGGCCTGTTATTAAAATTCCTCTTCATAGATCAATGTGCCTTTCATAAATACGAATTAAGCAATGGGGATGAAGTGTCTGCAAGTTAAGAATCCATCCCAGGTAAATGAGCAGGAGGGCTTACATACAGAAAATAGTATCACTCAGAGAGAACCGTTAGCGAGCTTTCTGAAGGTCACTTCTCATTTTGATGAATGGGGCTCCATCGTTTGTATTTACCTGTTTGACTGTAGCAATTTAAAGAGATTAATATAAATGTGAATAAAACGTATCACTTACTTTGTCCAGCTTATTTCAGGCTCAGGAAAGCCATCAGCTAAACAGCCCAAAGTAACAGACTCTCCCAAGTTGGCTGTGGCGTTTATTGTCAGTTGTTTGGCTTCCACTGTAGGAGGAACTGTAGCAAAAAATATCAAAAATAAATGTTATTATTCTGAAGAAATTTGAGTATTTA
Source organism: Rana temporaria (assembly GCF_905171775.1). NCBI lineage: Eukaryota > Metazoa > Chordata > Amphibia > Anura > Ranidae > Rana > Rana temporaria. The sequence goes on along the minus strand of NC_053498.1, from coordinate 114,895,341 downwards.
GTGGTATGTTCTTCCAGTGCTGTAATAAAAAAAAAAATAAAGAAAAAAAAACTAATGGAAACAGCAGTTACCCAATCACATTGTTTGGAAATTACATTTTGGGGGGGAATTGTGTTGGAAGCAATACTTTTACAGTTTTAGAACTAAATTTTATGTTTTAGGCGCACAATTATATAGCAGTGAATGTAACTTTCACCAACTCTCACGGGTGGTGAATTAGCTACAGTCATTTAAATCACCTGGAAACTTTACTTGCAGTGAATGTCTGGTGAATGACAAATGTACTTCTTTATAAATGTTCCCCTAGGTTACAAAATGCTTATGTAGCGATTATATACCACGTGTTACTTTTTTTTTCAATAAAGTGAAGTTAATTTTTTAAATGTGGATTTAATATTTTCTTACTAGAAACCTATAATTAAAATAATTTATAAGTTGGATAATTGATAAATCTAATTATTATATCTGGAGATGCCAGTTCCAGTAAGCTTCTTGGCAGTCATGTTCTGATGGAAAAATAACACAACTGCTGTTGAAGAGACAAGAAGGAACTTTGTTTTTCTATCTGCACTGTTGGAATAAATTGACAGCTGTCTTAGAATGGTTTTCTTTTGTCTAGTTCTGGAGCAACACTAACAGATTTAAAATAAAAATAAAAAAGGATGGAACTGATCAAGCTTAAAAAATAGGGTCACTTGCGAAACAAGCTTCTTTGCAGAAATAATAATTTTTAGATATTCTTCCTCATCCATAAACATTTACCATCAAGGGTCCTATCAGTTAATTTTTATATTAATTTTTTATTTTTTTACTTTTTCTGTTATCTGCAGATAAATGCATCAGGCGCTGAGCTGTGTATGCTAAACGTTATGTCAAACGCAGCATTCATATATCCCTAGCTTATGAGGCTAGCTTATAACCTGCAGGCAGAAATTCAGTGGAAGAAAGAATAGCTTAAATTGCAGCTTTCCTTAGAAAAATATAAGAACTGCCACTGTTGACCTCCTTATGAACATTTTAATTGCCAAGCTGTTTTGCTGACCTACTTTATTTAATACCTGAGTAACGAACCTGGAACAAAAATGCAAATCAAGAAAGTGAGAACTCCTTAACCACATACCAGTACTTGTTGTGGGTCAGTGGCTCAAACTACTGAAGCCAGAGACAAAGCACATGTGCAAATGTGGAGTCAGCAATGGCCACCTCCATATTTCTCAGAGGAAAGGTGAGTCTATTAGCTTCATTTATTTTTTAACATGCTTTCTAATACTGAACAAGAGGAAAAATAAAGAGGCATACTTTATTTTTATATTATATATATATATATATATATATATATATATATATATATATATATATATATATATATATATATATATATATATATATATATATAGTATATGAATGTTTTGTTTAAAACAGTAACATATATGATTTTCGATAAGCAAATAATCATTATTGGAGAATGTTTTATGTTATTTTTTAATTATTTTTTAATTCTTATATACTTGTTCACACAGATTTTTATTTATGTATTAAAATCAATGTAATGTAATAAATGCATAATCTAGTGAAAAGAATCTGTATATTGTGTATTCTCCACTAGAGTGAGCTAACACTCCTTTTTTATACTGTATCTGCCTGACGGGGAGGAAATTGCTTTTAATGAGTAGCATTTTGGGAAGGATCAGTAAAGCACAACCATTGTGTAAAACAGGAAGCAGACCTACAGTATGTAGCGAGAAATAGGGCAGTTCCCATATTCCAAAATTACAATCCATACACTGCAACACGTTTTTTTTTAAACTAGAGTGATCTTTGGTTTAGAACATGTTAACACTGGAACATTATTTATTTTTTCATTTGTTCATTTCTACAAAAAATGCCCAATTTATTTACTCTGCCTATTTTTGATCCTACATATCTAAATTATTTGATATAAAGGATATCCTGTACACTTATATATTTTACATTTATTAATCAAGCAATGAACAGGAAGAAGCTGCAATGAAGAATTACTAGTATAACCTCACCATTCACTACGACTTGGATATCCTTGAAGTTGATCTCTCCACGTGCTAGGATCCGTCCTTCACATCGATAAGTTCCTTCATCTGTCTTTTTAATGTCCCGAATTTGCAGGTAATTGTTGGACAGCATAACAAATCGAACTGTTGGAGTGGTGAACACAGTGAGCAACACGTGTGCCAAGTGCAGAGGATAAGACAGTGAGATGGATTGTTAAGATCAATAAGGATAGCAGCTGAAAGAAAGCTTTGCTGACCCTTCTTTCCCCTCACATTACTGTCCTCATAATAGGTGGATGGGTATTACTGGTCATGTAGAAACAGACATTAATCAAAACTTTAGTAAAAAAAACTCTTAATTCCCATAAGATTAATTGTGATGACGTACACCCATGCACAAATAAACAAACATCAAAGAAGAAACCTTAACGCGTTTCGCATAAAGTGTGCATGTCCGTGCATCCTCCCAATAAATCTTACGGTCAGCAAGACAAACAGGAATAAAGAAGCCTAATTTTACTGAAATTTTGTCAAGCATACCAGGACCATCTCCCTTTTGTGAAAGCAGAGTTTTTGTGTGTTGTTATATCAATACAAACTCTGTTAGAGGTTGTACCCAGTTTGTCATTAAAAGTTCTTCTGCTGCTTTGCCCATTGTGTATCCAACTAAGTCCACGGCCCCTTTTACACGGGCGCTTCTGCGTAATGGTTTCCACTTGCTTAGTGGAGGATCGCTCTGCTGGTCCCCACTGAGTAGGCGGATGGCAGGTCCTGTCCACTCCGATGTCCCGCTCGTTCTCCTTTTTTGGAAAATAGGTGTAAAACTGACTGCCTTTCCACTTTCATCCAGTCCTATCCGATCCGCCAGATGGATGGAAAATAGGACCACCATTCGTCTGGATTTTGCAGGCAGAATTGGATCGCATGGCGGCGGGTGTCAGAGGACATGTCACCACTGACATCTGCAGGTCCATAGGGGAGACTGGAGGGTCTGATCAGGTCCGGTTGAAGAAATTACAGACAGACCTGATCGGATAGCCCGTGTGAAAGGGGCCCAAGGGTTTTGTTGCACTATTTATAAGATATGTGATTTTAAATAGCTTTTTTAACTTGGAAGTCCTATTTTTTAGACATCTGTATAATAATGCTGAATTCCATTTCATCCTTAATTGTTTTATTTCATGAGTATTTACTGTGTACATGTTACTGTATGTATGTACTTATCTATGCACACAATATGTACACACATACATATATACAATATATGTATGTTACCCATGATTTTCAATGATTGTTAGACTTATAATTATGCCAGTTATGTTTACATTTATATCATATTGTGTTTTGTTGTAGCCCTGATGAAGGGGGAGCTTTTCTGACCCCACTGGAGGGTAGCCCTGACTGTTGTGAGCAGCCTAACCTCAGCCTGTGAGTTTTTATCACTCTCACTATTTTGTATTAACCACTTGCCGACCGCAATACGGATATATATGTTGCAATGGTTTACTGGGGCTATGGCTGAAGCTATCAACCATAAACCCGTTTGTTTTTTTTAGCCGGCATCTGGCCTTTTCATTAAAAAGAGATGTGAGCAGCTCATTAGCCATTGCATCGCTTTCAGAAATGGCGGGAGGGGACTTCCCCCCTACTGATGCTCGCCGGTGTTTCTCTGGCTTACCGTTTCTGCCAGCTCACTCGAGAATCTATCTGACAGTGCAGCCGGGTGATCACACAGGCAGTGAGAGACTAGATCTTCTCTGATTGCCTCTATTGCCTTGGAGAACTGAAGCGATGTCAAGACATCACTTCCGATCCAGGGTGAAAGTAAACATTTTTATTTTTTAAAGCAAAATAATAATTTTTTAAACTTTTCGTTTTAAAGGTAAAGGAGAGATTTGGGGTCTTGATGACCTTAGATCTCTCCATAAAGAAGATTTGTCATGGTCAATGGTGTTCGCACCACACATGTGAGGTATTGCTGCAAACATTAGAGCGAGAGAATTCATTCTAGCACTAGACCTCCTTTGTAACTCTAAACAGGTAACCTGGTGCTTAAAGTGTCGCCTATGGAGATTTTTAAGTTTGTCGCACATAGTCTGACGCATGTGCGTGCGCAATTTTAAAGCGTGACATGTTAGGTATCTATATACTCAGCATAACATCATTTTTCAAATTATACAAATAAATTGGGGTATATATTGTGTTTTTTCCTCAAAAGATTTAGTTTAAAAAAACGCTGCGCAAATAGCATGCGACATAAAAAATTGCAACAATTGCCATTTTATTCTCTAGGATCTCTGCTTTATATATATATATATATATATATATATATATATATATATATATAAAATGTTTGGGGGTTATAAATAGTTTTCTAGCAAAAGAATGCTGATTTAAAATTTTAAACAAAGCGTGCCATAAAACAGTCGGAATTTCCGACAACAAATGTTCGATGTGAGCTTGTTGTCCGGAAATCCGACTGTGTGTATGCTCCATTGGACATTTGCTGTCAGAATTTCTGACAACAAAAATTTGAGAGCTGGTTCTCAAATTTTCCGACAACAAAAGTTGTTGTCGAAAATTCCGACCGTGTGTACACAATTCAAAGCACAAAAATTCTATGCATGCTCGGAATCAATTTGACGCATGCTTGGAATCATTGAACTTTATTCTTCTCGACTCATCGTAGTGTTGTACGTCACCGCAATCTTGACATTCGCAATTTCCGACAACATTTGTGTGACCCTGTGTATGCAAGACAAGTCAGAAAAAAAATCCACGGTTTTGATATCGGAATGTCCGATCGTGTGTACGTGGCATAAGTCTTCAAGTGGTTAAATCATATCAACGTTCCAGCACCTCTTGGATGTTTTTTTTTCCATCATTGAACTCCAGTGTATTTTTCAGTTAAAAAATACAAATTACTCAATAGGATATATATACTGCATACAGTACATTATATAGCAGAACAGTGATTCCTTCTAAAATTATATCCAGGCAGGAGTTCAGATATAGTCCCTGCTCATCAGTTCTAAGCTGTACATAAGTCCTACACTCTCCTCTCTATAACATTGATTTTTGTAGGTGTAAACACACTACATTATTATATTGTTTCCCCAGCATCCGCAAGAGTTACTGGTGAGTATTCATGTGAACCTCATCTTTGCTGGACCTAGCAGATGCAGCGTAACACATCATATTAGTCACATACGTGCTACAGATCAATCCACCATATACAAAAAGCCTTACTCACCATCTTTTTTAAAAGCTACATCTCTGCTTTTGTGTTTCCAGATGATAATGGATGGCATAGAACTTGATACATCACAAATGATAACAGCATCTGTTCCTTCATTAAACTCTTGCGGGGTGGGTGCATTCTTGAATGTCAATTTCTCTGTAAAAAATACAGATCGTGTAAAAGATCAGCGCAGAAGTTTTAACTAAGAATAATGAGGCTTGTAATAAAAAAATATGACCAAATTTTGTTTTAGAGGGAAGCTATCACTCTTGATGCACTAACGTTTATTAAAGCTGAACTCCAGGCATATATAAGTGCAGCTATAAATTATTGCAAACCATGGAATTTATTTTTAAATGCAGATAGTGTAAGCACCTAATTTTGGCTTGGTATTAACCCCTTATACTACAGCAGTACTCAAACTGGATGGGAGGGGTCAACATGTTGATCTAAATAGCATCTGCTTCATGCAAGGGTCATATTGATTGAACCGAGGGATAGAATAATTAAATCTGCTGCTTTTCCTTCACTGTCCAATCACACTTGGAGGGCTTAATTGCTTAACTGGAGTTGAGAAAAGTGAGGTCACCAATCTGGCTGCATTGCATTTTCAGTGTAGCCAGGTGCTGGGCTACAGAAATATGGAGAAGAAGACATTGTTTTTATTTTCTTCTCTCCCTCTACTGAGATACTAATGTTAGGCTGCACCATTCTCCTCCAGCCAGCAGGGGGAGAGCTAAAGCCAAGTAGGCCTACCAACTTCTATGCAGAGCACTGAGAACCATGGGAGTTGTAGCTTGGGAAGGCAGTCATATAACGGGACAAATAGTCTCCTTACACTATAAATCCCAATATGCTTTGTGTAGTATGAGGAGTGGAGAAATTATTTTTAATAAACTGCCCAGGAAAGTTCTTCCTTCTGGCACTGAGGGATTTAGAGGGAGCACCTCTGTCTGAAAATGTGCCTGCCAGCCGAAGACCATAGCAGCAGAGATCTGAGCCTGAATTTGGGAGTGAGGACACCCAGGGGCAGCACAGCACAGCCGACATCACAGCCCACATCACAGCACCTACACAGCTGCCACAGGAAGAATGAAGCATAAACTCACCCTCTGCTTCACACCACAGATGACCAGAGGCATTCGGGGATCCCTCTTCTACAGTGAGAAGTCACCACAGCATCCTAATGACTAGTAAAAGGGCTATCTGCCCATTGCTGATACTGCTAGTAGGGACTGAACCATGGAGAGCAGGACACCAAGTGTACCCAATCCATATTGCACCCATACTGCACTCTATAACACACTTATTCCAAACTTAGACTGCATCTATACCAACCCTTTACCACATTATATAAAACCTTTACCACATCTGAGCCACATTTACATTGCACCTGTGTTGAGACTGTATCATACCTATACTGCATGCAGGTTAACTGGTACTGTCATTAAGTGTCCCAACACTCTTAAAGGACCCCAACGATAGCTGACAGGAGAACATCTCAAAGGACTGCTCTTCACGTAATAATTATTCTGCAAGGCCCCTTTGTTCCCCTGCCCACTCTGATACAATCCTCATTTTCTTTTGGACAGTGCATAACCAGTCAATCTAGGACTAGCATTGCTGCCACAAATGCGCTCTGGCAGTTTAGTCCCAGCTGTCAGTAGATTAAACTTTATTACTACTAACTTCTGTACTTGAGATGACCCTGCTACTGTTAATGCTGATCTTGACATCAAATGTTATCTTATGCCTAGTCCTTATTGTTAATCACTTTGTATGCTAAATTGTGTTATTACTATTGTTAATCCACTTTATTCTTGCCTAGTTACCAGCCATAATGGGTGGCAATATATTACGTTTTCCTTTACTACCTGGCTTGATGCCTATTTTATTTGATATAGAACTACTACTAGGCACTAAGTATTACTAATTTCAGTGATTTCCTGTGATATTATATATTTGTACACTCAACCTAGTGTGTACACTCAACCTAGTGGGGTGAGGGGTTTTGAAAAGGTTGATACAAGGAACAGAGGACCTATCCTAATTAACAGCTCCTGTGGGGGTAGTGCTAAATCAATATGTATGTTTTGTGTTACTGTGACATTTACCTTAAAGGCTGTAACATTTTTACTTGTCTGCTATATTTCCATTTTGGTATTTCTGTACTCCAGCTAAGAATACAATCATCATACAGCAATCAGCTAAACAGTTCAAAAGGTAATTACAGTTCACTAGTTCTTGTCAATCATGTAATTTGCCAAGATGCAATATGTATTTAATTACACTAGTCTATTGACATGGCTATGCAGTTGTTGTTGACCTTTGGTATACAGTGAATGAGTGGCAGACAATCAGAATACATTTAAGACATGAGTGGGCCAGGGGCAAAGATGATTCTAGTGTGGCACTGCGACCTTCATAAAAGCAACAATGGTTTTGAAACATCAGAGACATAAGATTTTGAAGCATCAGAAACTTTTGATACATATATATACAGGTTGAGTTACATAAATATGTTTTATGCAGAAAGAGAGGGAAAGAGAGAGAAGAGAGTACCGCCACACACTTAGCAATATCAATGAACCCAAATGCCAATCGTATAGTGTGTAGATATCGTATTTTAACAAACTTATTTAAGATCACAATAAACTAAACGATAATGCTTCTCTTTAAAACTGAGAATGTCTGGCTTCATGGACAACAAGAATTAATATACTGTATGCTCTCATTCTCAACCTCACAGTTAAAGATCCATTACTTGTAAGTCTTTAGGTGGATTCTTTGTCTTGGTGGGCCTGGAGAAATTGCTATTTTTTTAAGTTTTATTAAAATGGCATTTTAGATAATATTTAGAGAATACAGGTACATCTCATAAAATTTGAATACTATCAAAAAGTTCATTTATTTCAGTAATTCAATTCAAAAAGTTAAACTTATATTTCTTAAAGCGGGGGTTCACCCAAAAATCAACTTTCTGTCACTAGATCCAGCATACTGCTGACATCTGCAGTATGCTGGATTTTTTTTTTTTTGTACTTATCATTTTAGCCGTATTTCTTCTCCTGCACCGAGCGGCGTATCCTTCCGGGTATAGGCGTTCCTAAATAAAGCGCAGTTGATTGATGGGCTTGGATAGCGCGTCACACCTTCCGAAAATAGCCGACGTGACTCTCTGCAATTTACGGCGCCTGCGCAGTCAGCTCTACACGGCAGGCGCCGTAAGCAGCCGAGAGTCACGTCGGCTATTTCCGGATGGCGTGACGCACTATCCAAGCCCGTCAATCAACTGCGCTTGATTTAGGAACGCCTACTCCCCGAAGGATTCCCTGCTCGGAGCCCGAGAAGAAATATGGCTAAAACGATAAGTACAAAAAAAAAATCCAGCATACTGCAGATGTCAGCAGTATGCTGGATCTAGTGACAGAAAGTTGATTTTAGGGTGAACCTCCGCTTTAATTTGATGTGTTACACACAGAGTGATATATTTCAAGCATTTCTTTATTTTAATTAATTAATTAAGGCAGCTAGTGAAAACCCCTAACTCTGTATCTCAGAAAATGTTAATATTACAGAAGACCAATTCAAATATTAATAATAATAATAATAATAATAATAATAATAATAATAATAATAACAATAATAATAATAATAATTTTTATACAGAAATGTTGGCTTACTGAAAGGTTTGTCCATGTACAGTATAGTATACACTCAATACTTGGTTCGGGCTCCTTTTGCATGAATTACTGCATCATTGTGACGTGACATAGAGGAGATCAGCCTGTAGTACTGCTGGGGTGTTATGGAAGCCCAGGCTGCTTTGATAGTGTTTTTCAGCTTATATGCATTGTTGGGTCTGGTGTCTCTCATCTGCCTCTTGACAATACCACACAGATCCTCTATGGGGTTTAGTTCAGGCAAATTGTCGGGCCCATCAAGCACAGTGATATCATGATTATAAAACCAGGTAGTGTGGGCAGGTGCCAAGTCCTGCTGGAAAATAAAATTAGCATCTCCATAAAGCTGGTCAGCAGAGGGAAGCATGAAGTGCTCTATAATTCCCTGGTAGAGGGCTATGCTGACTTTGGACTTAATAAAACGCAGTCGACCGACATGGCAGATGACATGGTTCCCCAAATCATCACAAACTTGCATTTCATTTGGAAATCAAGGTCTCACAGTCTGGAGAGACACAGAATCCAAGTTGCATGATGTCAAGTGTGAGGTTTCCACAGTCAGTATTGATTTGAGGAGCCACCTCATCTTATGGTGTTGGTCCACTGTGTTTTATCAAGTCCAAAGTCAGCTCAGCCCTCTAATGCCTTGTACACACAATCTGATTTTCCGTTGGGATAAACTCTGACTGATATTTCCGACGGAATTTCGTTCAAGCTGTCTTGCATACACACTGTCACACCAAATTCCGACCGTCAAGAATGCAGTGACGTACAACACTACGACGAGACAAGAAAAATTAAGTTCATGCGCCAACTTGATTCTGAGCATGCATGTTTTTTTCTCCGTCGGAGTTCCCTACAGACGAACATGTTCTCTTTCTAAATTCCAACGTAAAAAAGTCCGATGGGGCACACACACGGTCGGAATATCCGATGAAAAAATTCCGTCTGACTTTTTCCATCGGAAATCCCAAACGTGTGTACAAGGCATTAACCACTTGCCGACCGGCCACCGCCGTTATACGTCGACAAGTTGGCTCGGCTGGGCGAGAGCACGTAGTATGACGTCCTCTCTCCCAGCCGCCACTAGGGGCGCGCGCGCCGCCGGAGGCACGCGCGCGCCCCCCGCTCGCCTCCGACTCCCGTGCGTGTGCCCGGCGGGCGCGATCGCCGCCGGGCACACGCGATCGCTCGGTACAGAGCGGGGACCGGGAGCTGTGTGTGTAAACACACAGCTCCCGGTCCTGTCAGCAGGGGAAATGCTGATCTTCGGTTCATACAATGTATGAACGGAGGATCAGTGTTTCCCCTAGTGAGACCACCCCCCCCACAGTAAGAACACACCCAGGCATACTTAACCCCTTCCCCGCCCCCTAGTGTTAACCCCTTCACTGCCAGTGGCATTTTTATAGTAATCCAATGCATTTTTATAGCACTGATCGCTATAAAAATGCCAATGGTCCCAAAAATGTGTCAAAAGTGTCCGAAGTGTCCGCCATAATGTCGCAGTACCGAAAAAAAAAATCGCTGATCGCCGCCATTACTAGTAAAAAAAATATAATAAAAATGACATAAAAATACCCCCTATTTTGTAAACGCTATAACTTTTGCGCAAAAACCAATCAATAAACGCTTATTGCAATTTTTTTTTACGAAAAATATGTAGAAGAAAACGTATCGGCCTAAACTGAGGAAAAAAAAATTTTTTTATATATTTTTGGGGGATATTTATTATAGCAAAATGTAAAAAATATTCATTTTTTTCAAAATTGTCGCTCTATTTTTGTTTATAGCGCAAAAACTAAAAACCGCAGAGGTGATCAAATACCACCAAAAGAAATCTCTATTTGTGGGAAAAAAAGGACGCCAATTTTGTTTGGGAGCCACGTCGCACGACCGCGCAATTGTCTGTTAAAGCGACGCAGTCCCGAATCGCAAAAAGTACTCTGGTCTTTGGGCAGCAATATGGTCCGGGGGGTAAGTGGTTAAAGGAAATTCTAGCGCACTTTATGCTTCCTTCCGATGACCAGCTTTATGGAGATGGTGATTTTATTTTCCAGCAGGACTTGGCACCTGCCCACACTGCCAAAAGTACCAATACCTGGTTTAATGATCTGTGCTTGATTGGACAGAAAATTAGCCTGACCTAAACATGGTAGATGAGCTGAAGGTCACTATCAAAGCAACCTGGGCGTCCATAACACCTCAGCAGTGCCACAGGCTGATCGCCTCCATGCCACATTGCATTGATGCAGTAATTCATGCAAAATGAGCCCCGACCAAGTATTGAGTGTATACTATACTGTACATGGACAAACATTTCAGTAAGCCAACATTTCTGTATTAAAAAATGTATTTTTATTTTTATTGGTCTTATGAAATATTCTAGTTTTCTGAGATATTGAATTTGGGATTTTCACTAGCTGTAAGTCATAATCATCAACATTAAAATAAAGAAATGCTTGCAATATATCACTCTGTGTGTAACACATCTATATAAAATATATGAGTTTCACTTTTTGAATTGAATTACTGAAATAAATTAACTTTTTGGTGATATTCTAATTGTATGATATGCACCTATTAATGATAAAGAAGGCACACCTAGGTACATCCACCTGCCTAGGTTTGTCTGTATTTGCTGTCCATTAGCTAGTGCTGAACCATCACATTTATAGAAGCCATATCCTTTCTCAGCAGCAGATTCAAGGTGTAAAACTTGGCATATGTGCATGAGAAAAGCAGTGAATGTCTGGTAAAAGTACATGGCAATGATTGAGTGGGACAACTCCTCCATAGTAATCAATGGAGAAATGCTGAAAAAAAAAAAAAAAACAGCAATTCCCCTTCTGAAAATGGTGAATGCACAAAAAAGAGCAGGATATAAACCTTTACATAGAAACATATTATGACTGTAAAGCTGAGCTTTAAAATACAGTAAGTTTTCCTATTGATGTGATGATACAATGACTCAGCCTGCCAAATAAGGGGTGAATCTGGTTAGTAAATGCACTTTATAGTAAAATAAATAGATCTCAGGAGCGAATAGTCAGTGAATGATTAGTAAATATGCTCCTATGAAATGCACCAGAATATGTTCTGGAGGTTATAAATTATTTTAAACTAAAAATAATATGATAAATATTAGTGAAAATATTTTCATCCTTATAATAGTAACTAACAGATCGGTCCGAGTAATTATTTGAAGGGCTTACGATAAATCTGAAGTTTAACAGTGCTTTCTCCTCTTCCTTCTGGACCGGTAGCGATACATTTGTAGGTCCCAGCATCTTGAATGCTGGCATTGTATATAGTAAGAGTGGATGAATAGTCATCACTTCTTATTACTGAGATCTGCTGTTGGTTGTTCAGTCTTTCTCCAGAAGGTGATTCCCAGTAGATTTCTGAAGCCTCACCAGTTACTAAGATACAGAGCAAGAAAAAGATAAAAGGAAAAAAAACTGTTAGCTGCTTTATTGATATTGTGAATACAGGATAACTGTAATTTTTTGAACAGCGATCCCAAGTCAATGTTAAAACAAAAAATAGCAACAGAATGGAATGTTACATTTTGGCCAAGCTAAACTGGAAACAAGGGTTGAAAAAGGAAAGAGAATCAGCGTAAAGCTTAAAAAAACACCTTTGATATATGAATGCTATAATGTAGGCATGTCCAAAGTCTGGACCATGGGCCAATTGCTGCCCCTGTTCTAGTTTAATATGGCCTTACTGGTAATTTGGATATATATATATATATATATATCTTTTGTGGCCCCCAACAAATCCCTGAGCGCCAATATAAACTGTATTTATCAGCATATAACATGCACCTTTTCACCCTGAAAATTGGGTGAAAATCCTGTGTGCATGTTATACGCCGATTGTTCAATTCTGGCTGCCTCAGAGGGGACAGGGAGGGGGCGGTATGAGTGCCAACACATTACATACAGGAGAATCTCCGGTTTACTCTGTGGCCTATGTAATAGGAAGTCCCATCCCATCTCCTGGGCTGGCATTGGATGACTGTCCTGTCTATCATAGGAGGCTATCACAAGAGGCCACCGAGCAGCCACCGAGCAGGGATAAAGTCCTGCGGGAACGCGTGGGAACGGAGTCCCTGCACTTTTTTCACAGAGGGAACACAGTTCCCTTTGCAGGACTAGAGCAGTTAAGAGCAGCCACCCGAGCCAATCCTTCACTAAGCGGCGATGCCCAGCTCGAGTCAATGTCAGGGGCAGGCGAACCTTAGTAATCCTTTGTTACTGGCCGCTTCCTGTATATGGATTAATCGGGTAGTATGCGGGTATTCCGTCACTTCCTCGATGCCGCAATGTCTCCTAGGAGCTTCTGTCATTGTTCCCAGGAGACATTGCGGAGGTCTGCAAGTTATCGCAGGATTTAGAAATGTCTCCCGGGAACAATGACAGAAGCTCCCAGGAGACATTGCGGCACTGAGGAAGTGACGGAATACCCGCATATTACCCGATGAATCCATATACAGGAAGCGGCCAGTAACAAAGGATTACTAAGGTACAGTGGATCGAAAAAAAAAAAAAAACATGTGGTTTAGTAATTATGCATATGAGCGTATCTTTTTTTTGGTGGGGGGAGTGGATCTTGGGTGGGAGTTCCCACACTTTTTTCCCCAGGACTTGACCCATGCCGCCGAGTAAACATGAGTTTCTCCTGTATGTAATCTGTCAGTGCTTGTTCCGCCCCCCTCCCTGTCCCCTCTGAGGCTGCAGATGGGCATGGATCAATCTGCACTGATGGCAATAGTAAGGCTGCATTTATGGCAATGGTGAGGCTATGTATATCCAAATAACACGCCCAAGCTCATCTTTAGTCTCTTCACCACACACAGCCACAAAGGCAAGAGAATTACTGTTGGGCAGTTGGGCACGTTCACTTCATTAAATCTGGCCCTCTTTGAAAACATTTTGGACACCCCTGCTATAATTATTTAATGTAATAAGTATTTCTGACAATCTCTGCACGGGCAGATCTAGCTGCTGGTGGGTTAGGTTTGTGATTAACATGTCCATACATTGTTTTTTTTTTTTTTTTTCATTTTGTAACCTCTCCACTGGAATGAGGGTTAAAATTACCAAATAAAATTTAAGAAAAATAGCAATCCTTCCCTGGATAGAATCTCAGACATGATACATACATTATAAGTTCAAGTTATTAAAAAAATGTATATTATATTACAGCTGTACCTGTAATAAAGAGTATAAATATCTCCACCTGCCCACACTGTTAAACTCAGGATTGAAGCCTCTTCTGGAACTGACACTTGCAAAAGTGAGTCAATTTCAGTGGCTCCTCCAGCAGCACCCTTTGTCATTACAGGACCGGTAGAGATGCCACTGCACACAGCTAGGGACAATGAGATTGACCCTCCTGGGGGTACCTGAGAAGACTTCAGTCTGAGCTTTCTCTTCATCAATCTGGTGATTGGTGGCACAGGGAGCAGGATGAGTAGGCATTTACTCTCCTCTTTACAGGTACATGACTGTCTTATCTTGTGGACTGAATCCATTTTGAAGAAACGTACCTTGGCATAAGAAGAATTTAGATTCCTCCAGGGCTATTTCTCCTTGTTCGGGAACTATTGTAACTTCTAGGGCTGCTGAAATAGAAACCATAAAAATATTAGTTTTCATAAAACTTTTTCAGAAAACCTCATCAAAATATTAGGAATTTATTGCATAAAATTGAAATATAAATGTACTTTTGACTCATCTCAAATACATAATGCTGGGTTCAGACTATGGTGATGCATCAATGTGAACACATGTCATGGAAGCCCATTCTGCCTAACCTACTAAAATGGAGCACAAACAATAGTGCCCTAGAATACTTTGTGGTGTGTTGCAATGTCAATATGTATTGGTGTGCTATGAAGAATGAATGGAACCATGATGTATCAACAAATAGAACACTTGTTACACATTGCAGTATTGTGCATGCAAATGCTTGTGCTGTCGCAGTGCAACAGTGTAAACGCAGCCTTAAGCTGGGTAAACATGGACAGTTTTCTTTCAGTCAACAAGTGGGTTGAATGAAAAAAAAAAAGAAAAGACCTGACAGATTCCTACATCCACACAAGCGGTGTGGATGTGGGAATTACGCTATTGTATTCTGACTGCGGAGACCCCCCACCAATCAGAATACATTAATCAGCACCACAGCCATTGGCCATTAGCCAGTCTAACTGTTGAATAAGGAGGGATACACAAACATTGAAATAGTGCCAGTTCCTGCTGACGAATTTTGATGCGTTTACCTTGCTTTAGGGCTATTCTACACAGGTGATTTTAATCTAGTTCTGTACTTACTGGAAGTCATATCAGTAGGCTAAAGCTATATATTAGGCTTGATCTAGGAAAAAGACTTAAGCCCTGTACACACGCTCAGTTTTCCCGGCGGTAAAAAGTCTGCCGGAAAAACTGAGGGGAAAGCCGAGAATCCAGCAGGAAAACTGCCATGGGAGCTTTGGCCGGCTCCATTGGCACTGCCTCGCAGCGTTTCCCATAGGAAAGTATTCGTAAATCTGTTGGAAAAACAACTGTTGGGAATTCCGACGGGAAAATAGAGAGCAGGTTCTCTTTTTTTCCTGCCGGGATTCCCAGCTGTTTTCCTGTCAGGAAAATTGCGATCAAGCATACACACGTCCGGTTTTCCCAGCCAAAAGCTTTCTTGGCAGTTTTCCTGGCAGGAAAACCAGCTGTGTGTATGAGGCTTTATAGTTCTTTAATTGTGCTTCCAAAACTGCCTCTGAATAATTGTTAGGAGTAGCAATTGATCGTTCTCATATTTTCCACATTAATGTTCATGGGAGAAGCATTTACATCTATAACTATAGACAACAAACAATTTTCCAAAAGGCACTAATGATGCCTCTTAGCTATAAAGTAAACATGGTAAAAACCTGGGTAATTCAAGCTGAGCATGTGATGAAAGAATGCCTAAAGCAGGATAAGGTCTGCATATTATAGTGATCAATAGATCCAGACATATGGGCCGATATCTACCAAAACATTTTCAGGCACTTTTATTTTTGGCTAATTATTTAGTTAGAAGAGTTACTTTAGATGTATAAATAATCTATTGTGTATAATGGTTGGGTTGTACATAATTTAGATAAATGGCCAAATACCTCCCAAGACATAAAATAAATATAAACAGAATTCAAATTGGAAAACTAACAAGACCTTTGTGAGCCTCATAAATGTATTTTTGGTTAATTACTTTTCTTAGGCCTCATTCACACTTGGTGGACTCCGTCGCTACGGAGTCCGCCTGCTCCCGTCGGCTCAGCGGGAGATCAGTCCGCAGATCTCTGCTGAGCCGACGGATGACAAGCTTCTCTCTGCTCACTGAGCGGGGAGGGGCTTGTCGGGCACCGCTGTGTCCTATGGAGCGATCTGATGAAAACGGACAGCATGTCCGTTTTCATCAGATCTTACCCGATCCGCATGGATGGATGGGGACGTGGCCCCCATACGTCTGTTTTCAGCGGATCGGATCGGGTCGGATGTCAGCGGACATGTCTCCGCTGACATCCGACGCTCCATAGGAATGCATGGAGCGGCCGTTCAGGTCCGTGACAAACGGACCCGAATGGCCCGTAGTGTCAATGAGGCCTTAAAGATATTCTTTAGATGTACAGATAATCTATTGTGTACAATGTATGCATAGTAGTACATCAGAATTCTCTTGTTGGCAGAAAGGGAAAAGATACATAATAAATGTAATAACAATAAAATGAGTATTTTAGGAGAACATTTAACCAAACTCAACATAATATGACAGTTTTGTCAAAACAGACAGTTAACTCTATTTAAAGCTAAATTCTAGGTATGATTTTTATTGTATAGTTACGCTGGTCTAGTTTGGATTGATGTATATATGCATTTCTCACACCTGATATATTCAAATCGCTGTAGCAGTCAACTATTACAATGGGAGAAGCAATTTTCCAGGGCCTGTGCAGAGAGGCTTCCCTTCTGCATAGTAACTAGAGGTGGTTGCTCACTTAGCATTGCCAACATTCACAGAACTCCTAACATGACTACAATTTTGCAAAAGGTTAGCGAGGCAGTGTGGTATGGTGGCATCTCCACCTAATCCAATCAGAATATCTTCTAAAGCCAGGTACACACAATCAATTTTTTTGCAGACAAAGCGTCTGACTTTTTGTCCAAAGGGCGTGTGCCTTGATTTTGTCTTGCATACAAAGGACTTGCAATTGTCGGCCAACAAACACGAACGTAGTGACATACTACGTGTTTTTTCAGCTCTTGAGCACCACCCTTTGGGCCCCTTCTGCCAATGTTGTGTTCGGTGAGCATTGGTTCTCAGCATGTGTGTTTGTACTTTGTACTTTTGTCTGACAAACTTGTGTACGGTACATACAATCGGACAGCAGACAAGTTTGCGGAAAATGTTAAAAAAAATTAGAAAACAGGTAATAAACAATTGTTTTTCCCTTTTATTCTCACTCCTCCACTCCCCTTAAACCTCTGCAAGGAACATTAACCAATAGTCCTAGTTTATCAAAGAAAACAAATGACAATAAGAGAAAAAAACAACAAAAAACAAGAACAAAGGGAAAACTAGAAACATATAGGTAGTATAACTGTAATCAATACCCGGTCCCAGAGACCTGGGAAAGTGTAATATGCAATCAAGTCGTCCGGCCCACTACGATCACCTATCTCACTGCAGGCGCTATACAGCAACCAGTTTTATCATTGCTATCGGACTCTCCACCAGTTTAACTCGACTCTTAGCCTTGTAGTAATCTGTCCTTGATCAACTGATGGGGTGCCAACCCTTGAATATCTAACTAGGCCTGCCACATTTTATGGAATTTACGGGGTGCATTTCTGTGCTGATATGTCAGTTTCTCCCTTATCAACAGTCGGTTCACCTGGTCAATCCACTGCTGCCTCATGGGAACCCTGGGGGTAAGCCAGAGCTGAGCTATCAATCGTCTTGCCACATAAAGTAACCAGATTATTGCTATGTGAGTGGACGGGGTTAATAGCTCCTTATCCAGGGCTCCCAACAGGCACACTACAGGAGTTCTCGGTATGACAAAGGCAAACACCTGAGAAATCAAGTCCAGTATCCCGGTCCAGTAACGGAAGAGTTTGGGACACTTCCAGAACATATGCATGAGGTCTCTGTGATCCCTCATGCATTTTGGACAGAGAGGGGTATCTCGAAGTCCCCAGCTGTGAAGTCTGGGGTTCTGTAAGCCCTGTGCAGCAGGTAGAGGTGTGACAGTCTCTGAGAGGCTATTGGGTTGGCCCACCCTTTGCATATATAATCTTCAACTCTTCTGGGAAGGCTGTCCACAAGGTTTAGGAGTGTGTCTATGGGAATGTTTGACCATTGTTTTAGAAGTGCATTGGTGAGGTCAGCCACTCATGTTGGACAAGAAGGCTGGGCTCACAGTCTCCGCTCAAATACATCCCAAAGGTGTTCTATTGGGTTGAGGTCATGACTCTGTGCAGGTCAGTCAAGTTCCTTCACCCTGCTCAATATTGAACCCTACAGGCAAAGACTGGGATTCCAATAAAGTTCATATGCGTGTAAAATCAGGCATCCCAATACATATATGTACATATATACAGGGCTTTTTTTCACAGGAAAATAGGTGCAGGTACTCCCCCCTTTCTGAGTCACTCCTTTTCTTGAGCCCCTACCCACCTTCTAGCACCATCCCTTGGTTCCACCCCCTCCCCTCCACCAATTTTGTGGTTCTACGTAATTTGTACTGAATTTGTTAATGATAAAAAGGGAAAGTGAAATAGATTCACTGCAGCGAGCAGAAATAGATCCCACCCCCCAAACAAAAGATCCCCCCAGCACCAATAGACCTCCCACCAAAGACAATACCTCCCCCCAGCAAAATAGATCCACCCCAGAAACAATAGAGCTCCCAACATCCAGCATCAAGAGACGCCTCCCCTCAATAGAAGAACCCTCCCAGCAACAATAGATCCCCAGTCAGCAACAATAGCCCCCTTGAAATAACAGAACCTTATCTAGAGATAACAGATCCACCAACAGCCAGCAATAGACCATCCAGCACCACTCGCCATTACATACAGTGCCAGAGGTGCAGAAACAGTGTTCCCTTGCATTCCTGCTGAAAAAAGCAATATATATATATATATATATATATATACTGTATATATATATATATATATATATATATATATATATATATATATATATATATATATATATATATATTGGCTAGCTAACAAGGCCATATACAGGACTGCAGTTTAGATTTATAGTGAATCAACAAAAGCATAATTTTACATTATTGGGTAAAGCTGTCACATCGATAGTCGCCACCCTAACCATTTTCAGAACAGCTTCACAACTTGCTACTGATAACATTATAAAAATAATCTACAGCAAGCAGTGTAATTGAAAGTGACACAGCCATTTCGATTTTGATTTGATCTTCTTTCAAGAAAAATGTAAAAAGGTAAACTTTCCTGGGATGGATTCCAGCACAAGACCTCTGGACCGTAGATCCACGAAAAAGATGTTACAGCAGGTAGTATAAGAAAAGGTTGCAGTGAAACAAAATGACTCATCAGTAGAATCTAAGTAGAAGGGAAAGGATTTCGAAGTATAGAGTGCAACAACAGCAGTGTCAGCTGGTGAGGCTCCCCTTAGGTCTGAATAATGGGAATCACCATGGAGATGGAACATTGAGTTAAAGGTTCTGTGTCTGTACTGCCTCTCTGATCTCATCTCTAGCTGACTGCAAGTAATTAAGGTTGTACCCTGTGGGATGCTGCCGAAATGACAATATCATACAAACACTGCTCCTAGGCTCACAGATCATTGCAAGAAAAGACATCATATGTTACAGGTGGCATCTTTATTCCGCTTTTGTTTTTCCATTTTTACACACACTACCATCTTCCCGTAAAAAAAAACAAAGTGCCGACGTCACGCGATGAACTCAAAGCAAATCATCCTTAATGTTTCTCTATAATTTTTTTTCAATCTATGATAATGGAATGACATATCCTGTGGTTATTAAATTAGATGAGTACAGGTTGATATTAAGCGACAGGCTGTCTGGAGTCCATCATTTTAAAGGCGTTGTCCGGACAAGATTGTAACTGCTGAGGTTCATTCAGTGCATACATTTAGGGAGGACCTTTTCCTTTTCAAAATATCTCACTTATTAATCTGTTTGTTGCATCCATGACATGTTCAATTGTCGATGTGAGCTTGTTGTCGGAAAATCCGACCGTGTATGCTCCATAGGACATTTGCTGTCGAAAATTTCCGACAACAAATGTTTGAGAGCTGGTTCCGACCATGTGTACACAATTCAACGCACAAAAATTCTACGCAATTCAATTTGACTCATGCTCGGAATCATTGAACTTCTTTTTGGTGTTGTACATCACCGCCTTTTTGACGTTCGCAAATACCGACAACATTTGTGTGATCGTGTGTATGCAAGACAAGTTTGAGCGAACATCCGTCTGAAATAAATCCACATTTTTGATGTCGGAATGTCCGATTGTGTGTATGCAGCATTAGGGCTAGGTTTCCCCATAAAACAATTGTCCTGGCTCCTGCTCGAGAGTATGGCCTACAGTGAAATCATTGAGTCATTCATACTACATTCCATTTGTGTCTCCTTCAGCTAATGCAGAGAATGAATTAGGAGAAATATGTGGATGGCTATTGCTTGCCTCCATTTAAGAATGACAATTGCCTGGCTAGTATGTTGATCCCCATTGACAATTCCTGAGTTACTGGCCTGAAACACGTATGCAGATTGAAAACATCAGTGTAAAGTCAAAAGTTAAACCATCCACAAATATACCCTGACATGTGGGCAGACTGCCCAAATTGTAGGAACAGTTTATATACAGAAAACAGAAAG
Organism: Rana temporaria; assembly: GCF_905171775.1. NCBI lineage: Eukaryota > Metazoa > Chordata > Amphibia > Anura > Ranidae > Rana > Rana temporaria. Next base: position 114,874,446 of record NC_053498.1, on the reverse strand, counting down.
TGAAGCTACTGTATCACAAAATATACCCAATTAATTGCACAAGTAGAATAATAAAAACCATGGAACAATAAGGTCAAAATTTTTGGGGCACTGGTGACATAGCCATGTGATCACAAGTACCGTAGCAAGAAGGTTGGCAAGACAGCCAATCAGCTAATGTTTGCAGAATGAGCCATCAGGATGCCATTCAATGTTTCTTTCAGGAACAGTTTAAACAGTGGCGGCTGGTGCTCAAAATTTTTTGGGGGGGGGGGCACAAACGTAAAAAAAAAAATTGCAGCCTCACTGTGCCCATCAAATGCAGCCACTGTGGCATCAATTGTCACCACTGTGCCATGCCATCAAACGCAGCCACTGTGCCATCAATTGTCACCACTGTGCCATGCCATCAAACACAGCCACTGTGCCATCAATTATCACCACTGTGCCATGCCTTCAAACGCAGCCGCTGTGCCATGCCATCAAACGCAGTCACTGTGCCATGCCATCAAACGCAGCTGCTGTGCCATGCCATCAAAGCAGTCACTGTGCCATGCCATCAAACACAGTCACTGTGCCATGCCATCAAACGCAGCCGCTGTGCCATGCCATCAAACGCAGCCGCTGTGCCATGCCATCAAACACAGCCGCTGTGCCATGCCATCAAACGCAGTCACTGTGCCATGCCATCAAACGCAGTCACTGTGCCATGCCATCAAATGCAGTCGCTGTGCCCCTCAATTGTCGCCACTGTGCCAATTGTCACCACTGTGCCCTTTAATTGTCGCCAATGTGCCCATTGTCACTGCTGTGCCCATTGATGCCACTGTGCCCATTGTCACTGCTGTGCCCATTGTTGGCACTGTGCATGTCACTGTGCCCTTTAATTGTTGCCACTGTGCCCATTGTCACTACTGTGCCCATTGATGCCACTGTGCCCTTTGTCGCCTCTGTGCCCATTGTCACCGTTGTGCCCTGTAAAATGCACTTACCTTAATCCTTCGGCGTCCCTCGATGTCTTCTTCTCCCGCCTTGGTGACGCTTCAGCCAGTCAGGTTACCGATAACCAGAAACGGCGAACCTGATTGGCTGAGATGGCCGTCAGTCTTATCCAAGGAACGCACCCCGTACGTTCCCTGGATAAGACATCGAGGAGGACGAGGGCTGTACACAGAAAGCCTATCAGAGCCGCTGGCTCTGATAGGCACTTCCGCACAGCCAACCAGCTGCCGTTATTCAGGTGGTCGGTGCTAAATGTCCGGCCACCTTGAATAGACCAGCGGCATCTGGCAATAATCACATACATTCGTGCGGAGCCAGAGGGGGCAGTGCTCCAGCGCCCTCCATGGACGGACCGCCGCTGAGTTTAAAATATAAAGGTAAACACACCTAGATTTAGATTTATAGCAGATCAGTTAGCCATATCCACAGTGTTTAGTGTGCAGCTCCTACAAACATCCAATGGCCTTCCTTTTATTTGGGTCTGAGTTGCAGCTGTACATAATGGGACACATAGAGGCCAGGGTATTAACTGGAATAGCATACTGTATACTTGTGGCCCAGTTGAGGCAGTAGTTGGGATAAATGACTCCAAAGACACATATCCTGTGACAGGGGTCCACATTCCTCTAGCTGAGAGTTCTGGCAAATAGAAAAATGTATGCTCCTGTTCCCCTGACGACGCACTGTGATGCAAAACGAATTGGCTGGGACCACCAATGTGTGACGTCTTTTAGGCTCGCTGATGCCAGAGAAGCTCCATGCTGTTAGAATGCTTTTTATTTTTCTGAATCATGTGAGTACATTGTGGTGTTTTTAATGTATTCACGCTATGTGTGCCCTATCTTCCTTTTCCTCTATGTTGGCTGTCTGAGTTAAATCCAAAGTTGTGGTTGGTATTGAGGAATATCACATGTTGAAACCCAGTAGACCATACTGATGCCATTTAGAGACACCCACAGAGGTCTATTTTTTCTCATGTGCAATTGATCTCTGTAACTGGGGATCACAATCATCTAGTAAGAGGGTTGATTGCAGTTCAGGGCACGTGTGTATGGTGGACTTCACATGGTTTGCCACCCGGTGGGATATATCATTATCTTGAGAAGGAGTAGATATAACTTCATTCCACTATATGTTTTCATTGCTATTGGCACATGGACTGATTTCCATATTGAACTTTATAGAATATTCAATTTACTGTTCGATTGTACATTGATACATTTTCAGTACTTAATTTCTTGCAAATTAGTGCACTATTATTTATGTAAATGGAAACACTGCACTTGTCCATTCCGTTCTTTCCATTTTGGAGGAAGCCACACGTGGCTTGTAAAAGGCAGTGACTTTCACAATAAAAAAAGAAGAGAACTGAAAGAGTGTGCTCCAGTCTGTATGAACAAGGTGGGTAGAAAGTGTACAGGTGAAGGGGATCTCTGTGCAGCTAACAGATACCACACAATGCCAATGAGGCAAGTGTGGGAAAACTTAATGTACTGACTTTTTTGATGGATAAAACACTGGGCAACATGGATGGGCAACACTGTCCTGAAACCAACTTTTAATGAGTACATTTTCTTGTACAGCATGGCCCTCTTCCAAATGTATAGATATCATAATAAAGAAAGTTGGTGTGGACAACCCCTCAACCTTCCCCTTTTCCAGACTGATAATTAACTACCAGCATACATAAAAAAAAAAATATCAAACATGCACACAATCTGACGATATGTTTCCTTAGTAAACTAATCATTTCAAGATTCCATGGCTATCTCTGCCCCATCTATAAAACCCACACAGTGGTCTTATATATTGGCATCATTGGCGGCTGGCTTCTTTCTTTCTCTCTGAACCAGCTCACTGATGATGTCAATGCCCCAATTTGTGCAGAAATAAAAAATGAATGGACTTTTTCCCAGGATCTAATCTTGCAAGATCACGCACTTTAACTATGAGAGTTTTATTGGAGGCACTGCTGATGTAACCTTCTCAAGGGGCAGATGGAAGGCACTGGTTTTGTCACCTATGACCTAGCAAAAGAAAAAGTTCCAAAAATCAAAATGCAAGTTATTTTGCATATGATTTTAAAGTGTTTATTTTTCAGCATGCATGTCTGTTTTTTAGTCCTCTTTAAATAGGGGGACTCCAAGGAAACCTCCATGTATACGGGACCCTGCTTTTAGAGTCAACATTCTACACTTAGCAGTCCTTCTTTATTTACCTTGTATTTCTTGTAGATAGGTTCTTGACTAGAAAACAATTAACACTGATAAAATCAGGCAGGCAATTCTGTGGCATATGGACTAATTTGGAAGCTGCTTTACCGCACTTCTGCAAAAAAAAACCTGTAGTGGTGTGATCGATGCAAGGCCAATGGGTCAAAACTCTGCAGCAATGTGATTGATTCGTTAATGAGTTACTTGAGAAAAGTCTCCAAAAACAGGGAGCTCAGTTCTGAAGCAAGTGACTTCATTAACCCAAAAATAAAAATAAATAAAGCAGTGAACAGAAAGCTTTTTTCTTAGTCTTCTTCCTCCGGAATAGATTTTAAGAACTGTTTAGGCAATTGCACACAGGAATTAGATGAATATTAGAATGGGAGCTATTGGTATGGGCCTCAAATGCAGAAAAACTTTCGATTTACAAAGTGTAATGCTTGAAAAGAAAAAAAAAAAAGCACATGGGCATTTGAAGTGTATTACTTGGGAAGCTGTAGGAGCCGTGTGCAGCCGTACTCTTCTAAATGCTAATACGTCCTTGCATCAGCATTTCCCTACACATGCACATATACTGTATTTACTGAACGCTGACATTTTTAATTCAGAAAACACTTTGCACAGGCATGTGCAGGTAAACAACTTGTATTTTTATCAATGAATAGCTGAATACCCGACGTTGCCCGGTCTTCCTATCTTAACCTTTTGGGGAGGAAAATCATAGTAATATAAATATACCCATCTTTTATATAAGGGTGTAGGTAAGGGTTAATTTAACTGTCATATATTTTTATTTGGCATATAAGTAATATGTGTACCAGGTATTATTGAAATATCTCCAGGCGTACAGAAGTTATGTGGGAACATACAGTTCCCATTGATTTGCATGGTACTTTAAACAAAAACCCGACCCTCACAAATGGGGGTAGTTAAGGGATAAATTAACTATCCTATAGTTTAAGTGGACATATAAGTAACATGTGACCAAGTGTTATCGAAATATCTACAGCCGTTTGGAAGTTATGAAGTAACATGTATTTCCCATAGAGTTGAATGGGACTTTAAAGAAAAACCCCGACCATGGCAAATGGGGGTGGGTAAGGGTTAAACCACCTATCCTATGTTTGTTGCTGACATATAAGTAACATGTGTGCCAAGTTTCATGTTAATATCTTTAGCCGTTTGGACGTGATGCTGGAACATACATACACACACACACACACACGTTGAGTTTTATATATACAGATACAAGGCTTCCAATGAAATAATCCACCTACCTATATCTATTGTTAAAAATACAAGGCTTCCACTGAAAGCCTGAGAAGATTTCAGCCCCACTTAAATTTTGTTCTGGCAGCATACTAAAATCACGCGTACTGCTGCGGAACCTGGCGCTACATACTGTATGTAATCAAATAATAAAATGTGATAGCGCTGCTGGTAAACCAAATAAATAAACAAAATCAACATACAGTGAAAACTTGGATTGTGAGTAACGCGGTTAACGGGCGTCTCGCAATACGAGCACTTTGTTTTTGAAAATCCTGACTCGGCTTGCAAGTGTTGTCTCGCAAAATGAGCAGGATTCAAGCCACAGCGATGTGCAGTACCGCATTTGGTCTGAGGTGCAGGGGCGCCGGAGCCGCTTGGAAATTCTTTGAAAAGCTTGTACATACTCCTTTTCACGAGCCATTCGAATGTTTTACGAGTTCAGCCAAGCTGTCCCAGAGCCTTTCCAATTATTTCCGAGGCTCTCCGTCGCCTCCCCACCTCTGGCCACATGCGGTATTGCATGCCATGTTAGTCAATGCAGAACTAACTATTTTCGTTTCCATTGACTTCTATGGGGAAACTCGCTTTGATATGCGAGTGCTTTGGATTAAGAGCATTCTCCTGGAACAGATTATGCTCGTAATCCAAGGTTCCACTGTAAAAAAAAAATAAAGTTAATAAAGTGCACAAAGTTCAATTGGAGTCCATTTGTGATATATATGTGCAAAATCTTCATATAAAGGTGCAAAAATTGACTTTTCCAATCCAACGTGCTTCACTGAGACTCCACACCACTCTATAAAGTGCTCCAATCACCGAGTGCAATGCACGCTCACCTCCTTGTTAGCCCTACAAGGGGTCAAACACACCTTGCACACAGTGCATTTCTCCTTTAACAATGGCTTAACAACGGTCATCAGAAATTCCTGGTATGCCCTTTGAGAGTCTGAGGCCCTGTTCACACGATCATTCCATCCGATGAGAACGGTCCGAAGTGCAGTATCATTCCAATATGGCTACTTCAAACTTACTCTCCGGCAGTTCCAAAGTGACATAAAAAGACTAAAGTGTCTCTAATAGCGCAGTACCCAAGGTGTTAAAATAACAGAATCTCACCACCCCAGCTTAAGATACACTCACATTTATGAAAATAATTAAAGCATATATACAGATTGCATTTGGATCTCACTTATAGTGAAAGGATTCAAGCGCCAGGCTCTACCTCTACAAGTTAAGTCACCAACCTTGTGGCTTTATCTGGAGAAATAACGGTTGCTGCTACAGTATGATACAGTGCTTACAGCCGTCAAATAGTAATGGAAATAGTTAGCCCACATGAACTTTTTAAAATGGCATGAAACCTAGACTATGGCTTTAAGGAAAAATTTCCCCAATAGCCACAAAAACTGCCACAAAAACTGTAATATCATTGAACAGGGGTCTCCAAACTTTCTGAACAGAGGGCCAATTTACTGTCCTTCAGATTGTGGCCAGAGGGAACAGTAAATACCCTGGCATCAATGGGAGTAAAAAATGCCCCATCATTGGTATTAGTGGGGGAAATATTGCCTCATTGTTGATATTATTATTATTATTTTTTAGGTACTTATATAGCCCTGTCAATTTACGCAGCACTTTACATATACAATGTACATTCACATCAGTCCCTACCCGCAAGAAGCTTACAATCTAAAGTCTCTAACTCACATTCATATACTAGGGCCAATTTAGGCAGAAGCCAATTAACCCACCAGCATGTCTTTGGAGTGTGGGATATCAAGGGAAAGAATAGTGACATCATTGGTGTCAGTGGGAAGAATAGTTCCCCATTGTTGGTAGCAGTGATGGGAATTAGGCTCAATTGTTGGCATAGAAGGAATAGTGTGTTGTATCAGTGGGAAGAATAGTGTCCAAAAAAAGGCAAGCAAAGGGCCACATCCAGCTGCAGTTTGGAGATCACTGTCACACAACACTGAAAAAGGTTTGCTTCCAATAGGACTGTTGAAGTAATGAAGCAACTTGTGAGCATAATCGGTGAGATATAGAAGTAAATGCCATCCCCATGAAAACAACAGTAATTGGATATGTTTAATATCAAAAGTGAGAGAAATTGCAGTTTTCTAGCTTCCTCCTTGAGCCCCGTGCCCTTGAGATTTATACTTGGAAGTGACAAAGCTTTGTCCGTCTGCAAGCGACCTGCAAATGAGATCATTATATGGGTGACCTATGGGATTATTGCCTGGTAAAGAAATAAAATGTACAGCATGGCTCGAAGCTAGAACAATATACAGTAAAACATTCTGAGCAGTTCATAATGCAATGTGTCAGAAATAGGAAATGACCAGCATGGACCAGGCTGATAATGGTAATTATAAATGATCAGTGATGCACAGTAAGCAAAGCGCTTGTCTTCGTT